>NC_140929.1:24673077-24938077 GCF_045865225.1 Trachurus japonicus
AAACAACGGCTCCACATTTCACCAATGAGTGAGAGAAAGAGGCCTCGAGTGAGACTGAAAAGAGAAAATTGTTACCATTACCTTGGAAAGGCAAAGAAAGTACAGAGTAGGGGGGAAAAAAAGAGATTCTCCATGAGAAGGAATAATCAAGATGGTTATTTTTCCGCCAGATACCGCTGCTCCCTTGCATTATCAAAATTGATGGTGCCTATAATTTTACAGGAGGGGGATACTGAGAAAGAAAGAGGTACAGAAGGCCCTATTGTCAGGCGGGCACATATCAAACACTGTGATATTGTAGCAGTTAAGTGGCAATTTTGTTTGGTGCAAGCAGGATTTATTTTCTTGCAGAGTGATGCCCCTCTGTGCTTTTTTAGCGACTTTAACAGGTGAAGGGGACCTGATCACTATCACATAAGCTCACTCTTTGTATTTGTTTGTTATATTTTGATCCTAAAGCTTTCATGCATGCATATTAGCCTCTGTAGCTGATATCAAATGTCTTTTTTTTCCAGAATAATTGAACCAATTTTTAATATATTTCTACCGGCAAATCACCAAATCAGTTCTAATAAATACTGTGATCATGCATTTCCTCATTTTCTCCTCATTTAATGTAAATTTTTGCTTTCAAAGCAAAGATGGAAACGTTTTTGAATTTCAAAGAGAAAACAACTAAACAAACTTTTATTTTTTGCAGAAAAGTGACACATATTTTGGAGACAAAACAAGAAGTGGTGATGACATAATCTAAAGAAACAATGTTGTAATCAACAGAGCTGCACACAAACGACACACACCTCTCTCTGCCCTCCAGAGGTGCACTATCTGCTGCAGGAAGTCCCACGCAGACACTTCCTGCTGGTCCCAGGAACAATGGCTATTGTCACAGGCTGCGCCACTCTGATATGCCATGACCTCACCTCCACGTCTCCACTGACAATAAATCCTTCACCTTTAAATGGAACAAGTGATGATAGATTAACAAGGTAGTGGTGCCAAAAAAAGCGTGAAATAACAGCATCTGGGTTAAATACAGTAAAGTATGCAAGAGTGAGGCAAAAAAGGTTGTTTTTGCATCATATTTTGTAATTCTGTAATTGTTGTTTCCAATTTAGCAGCAGTCCCGTGGCGCCTGAAGTCCAATGCAGAGGCACCACGAGCTGAGATGATTCAAATAACTCGGCTTTCTATTTTACGCATAATTCATCTTCTCAGCTACCAACAAGCCCCCTCAGATGATTTGAAGGGTAGCTCACAAAGGTTTGTTTGCTTCTTCTCAGAGCATCAACTCTGTGGATCTGATTAGCCACAAATCTCAGTGCTGAATGTCTACAGGAATCTTGCTAGAAAGGAAAGACAGGCGTAACTTGGGGGGAGGGGGGGATTTTATTAAATTTTTAAGTTTTTCTCTTTGAGGATTTTGTTGATAATGTTCAAATACCTTCAGGTATTTGTTATCCTCAAAATGCATAATGCAAAAACCTGCCTGAGTCCAGTTCCAATGTTCAGCGTCAGTGTGTCCACCTCTTCCCCTTTCCTCTCCATTGACTGTTTTTCACCCCTAAAATGTTTTATTATGATCCCCCATTACATTGAATGCACTGCTGCCCACTGAATTTGCATATCATGCCAAAGTGAAGTATCTGATAGTGGAAGTGTCATCGGCTAAATTATGTTTCAAAATCACAGAGCTGTTGATCCTCTGTTGCCGGCCACTGTGCAGCTCCACAGGCTGGGTCATCTGCTCGAACCAGCTGGTATTTTTAGTTCTTTTGGATATAATAAATAAGATCATATTGAAATTACATAATATGGGGCTTTCATGCATGTACAGAGGAAGAATGAGTGAGTTTGTGGCAGCAGCATGAATAGATGGAAAAGAAATGTATTTAACACACTGTGAAAAAGAGCATTGTTCATTAATCAGATGACGACACAAACTTGAGTCGCCTCGGTATAGTGGGAAATAATGGAGCACAACCAAGCTCCCTTACCTTATGTTTAGTATGATCCTCAAGGGTGTAGGAAAATGGTTCCAACATTTGACAGTCCTTTTTTCTACTGTGACACTGCGTGTGTGTGTGCGTGCGCGTGTTTTCGTCCCCATCTGTACAGAGCAGCTGCCGTCAGGATGCTTCTGGGGATTAAACGCCCCTCTCAAACACAATCTGCCTTCCACCCACCACCCGTCCACATCTTCTTCACCTTTCCACCTCCTTCCATTTGTCTCTCTCATTCTTTCCCTCTTTCATTATTTCATCTCCCAGTGCTTTTATCCCTCCTAATATTTTTTTAAGTGAGCCTGCATTGTGCGACATCATGCGTGCTCAGATGCCAGAATGCATTCAGCATACGTCCAAGTGCACAAGGTGTTTTATCCTATAGCGTAGTCTGTTATAGCTGCATTTATGGACCACATTGACTGTGATGCTGAATGAAATGGCCCTGTAATCAATGACTGGGCCTTTATGGCTACATCAATATTTCTATACAAAAAATGGGTCAAATGACTATGTTTGATGTCTATTGAATGTGTAAACACATTGTTTGCTAACATATCAACTTTAGACGTTGATAATGTGTGAAATGTGTGTGATAACGCTGCTTGAAAAATGCTGTTTCATGCTCTTCAGCTAAACATGGTTTCTTGTTGGGACTGGCTGTAAATGTTTTATTGGTGTTTTATTTACAAGACAAGAGGTTATAACACATCATCTGAGCAGCACTAGGGTCAGATTAGAGGCTTCAGTGACTCGCTATCGGAAAGTGGAGGGACCAGCTGGGCCTAGCTCGTTAGCA
This sequence comes from Trachurus japonicus, assembly GCF_045865225.1. NCBI lineage: Eukaryota > Metazoa > Chordata > Actinopteri > Carangiformes > Carangidae > Trachurus > Trachurus japonicus. The sequence goes on from NC_140929.1 coordinate 24,675,880, forward strand.
TGCTAACTACAGTTAAAGAAAACACCAAGAAGACACTATTGGTGTTTGTTCCTATAACTGGACACAGTTAGTAAAGGAATAAATTGATAATTTGATGTTTAACTTGAAACATTTCTTCTGGATTGGTAGCCTGAATAAATAGCTGCTAATGCTAACACAGGTTATGTAGCAGTGGTAAAACCTTTGTAACTTCCTCACTGTAACCAACTTTTTAATTTCTTTAAACATAGCTACACCTATGCATTTATTTATCCATCACACACTGACATTCATTTACTCAAAATTTTACTGTAATAGGCTACTTTAAAGTGACTGTGTTAGGCATTTGTTTTTTGTTTTAACCATATAGATAGACTTGAAGAGAGAAGAAGAGATTTGATGAAAATGAACTGAGTGTGTGAATCCAACCCAGTGACTGAAATAGAATCATGGATATAAGTGTTACTTTTCTATGGACTCGGAAAGAGTGTGTATGGAGCCAAACCGCTCTCAGTGGTGACCCTGTCAAAAAATCCCTCACAGTTACTGTGTCCAACAGCACTGATACAAACATAAGTTATATCTACACTTGTATGAGAGATTAAATAAAAATAAAAAATAAAAAATCATCCTCGGTGTGAAGATTTTAGGTTTTGTATGTGGACAGGACTGTTTTCATGTGTGAAAAGATAACGTGCGTGTTTGTGAGGAAAAACTCTATGTGACAGAAAAAGAAGTAAATTGTGTGCTTGTGTGTAGTGTGTGTATGTGCGCAGTGTGTGTGTGAGCATGGCTCGAGGGGTGAGTGAGTTTTATCCTACTGTCAGGGAGAATGTGTCAGATTTCGACTCCTTTGTTCCTTGTCGCCGAGCCTTGTCGTTATGTCTATCCGTGTGTGTGTGTATGTGTGTGTGTGTTTGCCTGCCATCCCTGTCGGCTTTAGTTATTAGTCACTGGCTCTGTCGAGAGGCGCCTTTTTTTTTTCCAAATAGTTTTGAAGTCATAAATCCATAAGCAGACAGATGTAAGCTGGCGACCAAATACAGAAATATATTAGGCATTCCCCTGGATCGAGCAAGCTGCTTGATGGGACATAAATGCAATCATATCCTTTTTCCCAAATCCCTCAGAGCTTTCACATTCTCCCTTCACCACTGCTGATAGACTATTAAGATACAGATGCGTTTGCTGTATACACTACACTAAGTCGGTTGAGATAATTCACATGTACACTGTATGTCTTCCCTTAAATTTTGATACACTGCTCCCTCTCTCAAGTGCTGGTAAGACATTTGAGTGGAATATAGCACGCATTGTGGTGGAAAGCCTGGTGTGGGCTGCAGCGTTGGACTGACTGCAAAGAAAAGGCAAAAGCAAAAAATGAAAGAGACATACTGAGTGAGCACATTTAGGGAAAAAAAGGTTATTTAGTGTAACGTGGTGCTATCAAAATGGAGTAGGTGAATTTCTGAGCTTTGGAGGTAATCTGTCAGTGTGTGAACATGAGAAGGAGATAGTTTACATCCTGTCTGTCATCAGAAATGTAAACCCTTTGAAAATATTATACACCTATTACTGTAATTGAGTTTAAGAATAATACCAAATGCTTCAATAATACCAGATTATGAATTCATTATGATATGCTATAATAATGATGCCAGATGCTGCCGTTTTGTCTGGCCTGCAAATGAATCTAATCCAGACTGGACATCTGACAATGGAGGTTTGATAACCTCTAAATGACTTTTCTCTCAATGGTTTTTAGGTTGTATTCATTTGACACACATGCAAACATACACTCTCACACACTCACACAAATTAAATGCAGAAAAGTCACAGGATATCATAACAGGCTGCAGCGGGATGATTTCAGGTGGGTGAAAATCCTAAATTGCAAAACTCTGTTTTTTTCTGTGCTTTTGTAACTCTGTCAAATTTTAGGATTATTCCACTAGAGGTTTATAATTTGTAACATTTTCACCAAGCACACAACTTTGCCAGGGTTAAAATATGATATGAAGCAGTTGCAGCTGTAAAGTTTTTAATATCCTCTATTCACTTCCTTTTTTGTTCATTCATTATTATTTTGGCCCTATACCAACAGAAAACCAGGCACTGACTATATTTAATCCTCTAACTGTTACAGAAGATCAAAACAGGAAATAGACAAACAAAAAAGTTTAATCATTTATCAAAAAACAGAAGAAATCCGACAGAGGCATTGATCTTTATTCAAAACTCTACAAACTGCAGATATTTAGCTTCTACTTAAAACAAATATACTGTACATTAAATTTCCTCAGCATTAAGGAAATCTGCAAAACAAGGAGCTGTGTGTGTGTCACTGCTGCCTCGGGTCTGCTCGCAGTCACACAGAGGTGGTTTTGGAACAGGAAGCGCCGCCTTGACCCTTTCTTCCTCCATTGCGCCTTGTTTATGTTCCAACGACTTCCTGCATTTCTCTGTCATTTCTCAGGCTTGGAATAGCCCGGCCGGCGGATGGATATATCATGATATATTTGTCTAGCAGAGCGAATGCGTGTAGAAATAGCAATGGAAGCTGAAGGGAGAGCTGCTTCCCAATAACTGGGGATTGCTGTGGAGTGATTGTAATGCTGGTTTCCAGTCACTAGAGGGTGATTAAGTCTGAGCTATGTGAGCAAGAGTCATCAGTGGAGATACAGTACATGACATAAGGTAAGATTACTGACATGCCTCTTAAAACTCTCTTCCCTCTGTGTGAAATGAACTTGGCATTCAAGCTCAAAGTTTTCCTGCAGTCAGGAAACACAGATTTGATATAAATTTCAAATCTTGTTACTTAAATCTGAATCTTCAACAGCTAATTTTATTACCGGTGTTAGATTTTTTTGCTTGACGATTGCATCATGAAAAAAATTGCACAGTATTAACTCAACAACCTGTGACATGAATGTAATTGGTATGCGTGTGTTGATGTGTGTTGATGTGCCACCTCTCCTCATGACATCCTGCTCGCCTGCACCAGCAGCAGGTATGAAGCGCAGCCTGTAATACAGATCTTAACCATCTGAACAAGTTTGTTTGGCATCCTGTAGTGATATAATTCTTTAAATATGTGCAGCTACTTCAAGTGACTCAAATCCACTTGATCCCTGAGAGGTTCAAGCATTTTCTTTTGAGATCAGTGAAGGTAATTTATTGGTGTTTTCCTTCTGTTTTAAGAAACCGACACTTGTCTTCTACTGCAAATCAAGTGCAACCACATAGGAGATAAAAACATTTCAGTTTTGGAGGTGAAATGAATTATTAGACTTTGCTTCCTGCAGCTATCAGCCAACAGAGGAGTGATTTGTGCTCATGAAGGTCTGATCATGGTCTCTTTGTTTTCCAAAAAAATAAATAAATAAAATGCTGCTTTTTAGGGGTAGGGCATGGTTCCAGGAGGGCAGGGGGAAGACCCTTCCTTGTCTCCCCAGCAGGGTGTCATTTGGCTTGGCTCTTTAAGCTTTGGGCCCCAGGGGTCTGGCACAGGCTGCCAAACCTTGGAAAGGTAGCTGTAGTACAAGCTACTCAAAGCAGTTACCGGCAGAGAGTAATACATTGTGTACATAGTGTGTGTGTGTGTGTGTGTGTGTGTGTGTGTGTGTGTGTCTGCATGTCTGCGCTTTTTGTTCTTGTTAGAAATATCAAAGACAAGCTGCCAAGCTATTTAAGTCCATATATTTACCACAGAAAATCATGAATCGGCCCATTACATCAAATTCCACAGCATTATAATGGGTAAATGATTAATGGCTATATATAATGTAATTTTTCTGTGAGGGATTAATGACATCAAATGTATTACTGCTGATTGAAACTGTGAACAGATAAAAGTTATGCAGCATCATAAACTCTCTTCTAACTTCTAAGGAATCTGTGGAATTGGCTGAGAGGTCAGAGACAGCTTTGTGCTCGCAGAAAAGAGAGGAAATTGACAATTAGACCTTTCTCAGATCAAGCTTTACAATTTATGTTCATACTGTATAGCTCTGGCTTCCTCATTCCTGTCCCTCCCACACACACACACACACACAAACACACACACACACACAATCACACAACAACATCCATTAAACTATACAAAAAGGGGAGAGACAGAGAGGGGGCTGGACGTGATCTTGATTTGGAGCAGCTTTAAACAAATTAGGGCATTTCTGATGCCCAGTTTTGAAGTAAAAAGGCCAATGCTGATTTTGGAAACTTTCCCAAACAAACCCAAACATGGAAACTCCTACAACTCAACTGCCTTTGTGAAAAAGACAGATTAGTATGTCATATTAGGATGAAAGCATGTAGGTCTTTGTTGATCAATTTGAGATGGAGACAGGGTCGTAGCCAGGGTTTTTAGGTGTGCTGAGGTCATGAGTTCACAGCCCCCATCTCTGCCCTCTAGTTTAACCACAAACTCGAAATCTCTTGGATTTCATTTAATTTGTTTTATCTTATCTACTCATTTAGGTCTTGTAATAAACTTCATATCAATTTAATACAGTAAAGTTCTTTCTAAAGTCTAACCATGAAAACCGAGATAACATTATTTATTCAGATGACATTTTAAATGTTCTCCCAAAAAAAAACAAAATCCTTCATTCATTCATTCATTCTTCTTCTTTTTTTAACTTGTTGGTCAATAAGTTGTTGAATTAAAGCAGATATCAGTGGAATGTTTTTGTTAATATAAGTCCTAAATAGTCCTATTTTCCGTCAGCAATCACTTACATGAAGTATTTCAGCCTAAACACGAGTCTCTCCGTCACTCTGCTCTGCTGTAACCCGAGGAGAAAATTTTCCTTGTGGGATACAAGTGTTATCCAATGAGGGGAGAGAACGGCATGAAGGGCTGTGTGTGCAGCCAAGGGATGCGCGTGAATGTGGTGACGTAGCACGAGGACCAATTGATGCCTGACAAGGGCGGGGGCTGCTAACTCATGGTGCGTTCAAGGAAACTCGTACTTTGTGTTTTTCCTTCCTGTGAAGTCATACCAGTTCGATCTGGTACGAGTTCACGGGTCGGAAGTTACGAGTGGCCGTTATAGGGAACTTTCACAGACAACAGGACGGTAAAAACACGAGCTACGGGTTACCTGGAACGCTACCAAGTCGTAGTTGTGACTTGAAGCTGTAACTTACGGTTTCAAAAGCCTGCCTTGAACACAGCATTAGCCGAAACGGCCGTGCCACTGATATCTGCTTTAAAGTATGCTCAGCCCATAAAAACTCAAAACACCTTCCCAGGCTTTTAATACTGTAATTTAGTGTCAGTAACTAGCCTACATATTTGTTGGTTTGGATCTTACTGTTCTGGCATTGAAATTACATATGAGTTTGTTATTATTTTATTTCCTTTTATTTGTAAGTTGTAAAAGAAAGCCTACACATTGAGCCCCGGCCATACCCCCAACATGTAGTCAAACAGCACAATAAACAACTCTGTACCTGAACCAACATCATGATAGTTTGATGGCCTCACATATAAAAATAAACACTGAGATGATGAAGACATAATAGTTGATAAACTATACAGTAGACAAAATTCAATTCAATTCAATTCAACTTAATTTATAAAGCGCATTTCATGCACAAGGCAGACTCAATGTGCTTCACAACAGGTATACATAGTTACAGCAAAAAAAACTGTTATATAAAAATCTATTAGAAATCAATTGAAGAGTGCAGGTGCAAGTAAACAATCATATGCCATCTTCACCACACACTTAGACTCACACATGCACACCCACTCACACACGCACACACACAGTTTAACAGAATGCTGTTGAAAAAAGATAGGTTTAATCTGTTATTAAAAATGGCTGCTGATGTGGCATGTCTAACTGTGTCAGGCAAGGTGTTCCATTTTCATGTGGCATATACACTAAAAGCTGGTATGAGTAAGTTGCCACTGCCCGTTGACCGAAGTGTTCTTGCTGGGGTGTAAGTGATGAGCATATCTGTGATGTACTGAGGTGCAAGGCCATGTAGTGCTTTGAAATCGATTACGGGTAACCAGTGCAAAGATTTAAGAACGGGTGTGATGTGTTGATATTTCTTGGTACCAGTGAGAATACGTGCAGCTGCATTTTTAATTAGTTGTAACCTCTGAATACTTGATTTTGGGAGTCCAGTGAGTGAATAGACCATTACAGTAATCTAATCTACATGTTATGGATTAATTTTTCTGAGTCTGATTTTGACAGAAAGCCCCTCAAAGTGACTGCAGTGTTAAAAGTAGAGTACTTAGCAATACAACGGCCTGCACACAAGGAGCGGGATACAATGAGAGCATAAAATTGTGAGAAAAAATAACATAATAATATTCGAGCTACAGATACACCCACTGGTGTATTTTATTATTTTAGTGCACTCCATAAGCACCTGTGGTCATGTTTTAGATAGATCCCATTGGCTAAATTAAATTGAGCTGACTTGAATTGAATTGAGTTGAATAGAAATTTTGGGGTGGAATGTTTTTAAGCCGCAGGCAAGAATCAAACAGGTAGACACTCAGACGTTGGGACACGAATCCAGGCTCACCCACACACATGCAGCAGAGCGACAGAGAGAGGGAGATAGACACAGAAGGAGAGAGAGAGAGAGGGAGACTGATCCCAGAGCTACCTAGCTGCTAAACACTGAAGAGAGGAGGGTGAATTTGGATTGACATGCCAGTTATTGCTCTTGACATTTGTGCATCGTCCAGGCACATATGCGCAGTAAAAGCCGCACCTAGGGGAGGTTGTGTGTGTGTGTGTGTGTGTGTGTGCGCTGATGAGCTGAACACAGCTGAGGACAGACAGTGAATGAATAATAAAGTGTGTCAAACCTGACCTATGCGGTCACTCTATTTAGATGTTCCCTCGTTTGACCGCCACTCAAACCTCCTCTCCAACACACACACACAGACACTTGCACGCATGCACAAAGACATGGCCTCGTGTGAGCTAACTTCAGAATGAGGATACGCCGATGAGTGCCTTTGTTTTCTCCAGCTTTAACATACAGTAACTGTTGAACTGTGAAAGTGAATTGGACAGGGATCAACCATATAATATAGTTTTGACAGCCTTTGAAGCGCATCCGCTCTGCCCCCGCGCTTGTGCTGATTGCCCCTGAGCCCTTTTTCTTCTCTGCACAGGCATACTGTGGCATTTACAAGGTACAGTGGGCAGCAAAACGCACATTAGAAACAAGTAAGCATACATGGACAGAGAGTGAGTGGTACAGTGAGTGAGGCACAGGGTGAATCATTTTCTGCGGTTGAGTGAAACAGTGATGTAGTAGTAAATAAAAACCTTTGTGAACAATGATATGCGGCTGGTGAGAATCATAAGACAAACACTGTTGTAAACAAAATAATGAACTGAGCACAACATTTGTGTAGAGATGCTGCATCACTTCAACACAGCTATAAAGATGGAGGCGCTGGTTTTCCTGCAGGATCAGCTTGAAAATCAACACAATCAACCACTGCACACTGAAATGACTTCACCGTGACTTTTGTTCAAATAAGTTTCAGTGTGCAGTGGTTAATGTTTACTGGTATAAAGGTGTGTTTTTTCAATAAACTATAGCTACTATTGACTCCCCTATTTTTATTCTTGGTCAGGTCTTTTAGTGCCTTCACGTAAAAGGTTCAAACCAACAGAAAGTGTCTGACTAATGTGTTGGCCCACTGTGACATAGCTACACAACAGCTTGTGATTTTCTTTTTCTCCAAGTCTTTGAAAGTCACAAATAATTGGGGTGAGTGCTTACAAATTTTCTTTTGGGATTTTTCTTTTTATAAAATCAATAGCAACAGTGTAGGCCTACTGACACAAATGTTTGTCTCAGGCGTGTAAACACTCACTAAAGAAAGCAGAAACCATGTACATGTCAGTGGATTGCTATTGATTTAACAAAAATGCAAGAAGATTTGTGAGTGGATCTTCGCTGCTGGCTGGTAGTGCACTTAGAAAGAAACTTAATATAAAGGCGATAAGCTACACTACAGCCTGTCCCTTCCTTTTTTATAACTCTAGAGGAATGAACTCCATATTTTCCAAAGACATACCGTTTAATGTTTTGATAATGGCTTTGGAGAGTGTTTAATACATTAGCCCAAAATCCCCCATAGATGTTTGGCATGGTGACAAAGCCCATAGCACATAATTCACATATTTTTCAAGCTCATCAACTCCTTGCTCTAATAAATGAAATCGGCATTGCACTGTACAATTTAACTGCACAAAGCACTACCACTTTTTAATGTTGACTAGATTTGTATCACAGTGTTTGTAAGTGTTTCCTTCTACAAGTATCTATATTAAAAAAAAATCTGTAGCACATTTATCAGGAGGAAAGTTATTTTGATAGCCTACATGTCCATAATCATTTAAGTTAAATTACCAGTATTTCCTGTGCTCACTACAAGTTGAAGGAATTATAAACTTGTTTTTCTCAAATTCAGGCACTTCTTCTACTCATTTGTTCTGGTTTTAAATTGCATCACCTATTAATCACAGCTCTACTTCTGCGATAATTAATTTGGATGCCGATTGGTTTTTAGGCATAGCCTATCACTCACTCACACTCCTCTATCAGCCAATGAAGGATGGAAATTCGTTTCCGTTTATGGTGCAATGCAGAGCGATAGATAAAACAAAATATATATTATATGATATGATATCTATGCTCTGGTGCAGTGTTAAATCAGCCAAACATGAGAGCCAATGAGTGAGCTCGCAGAGAGCGCAGCAGACCAATAGGGAAGCAGGAGGCGGGACTTCTGATTCGCGGGAAGCCCAGCAGGTAGCATCCATGGTAGCAGGTCAGCGCGGGCTTCGCAGAAAATGGAGTAACTCTGTCTTGAAACCACAATGACTAGAGAGGGTGAGTGTTTAAGTCTCAGTGGTGTAAGTTAAGTCATTTGCTTAATATTGTGGAAAGAAGCAGTCTACAACAGTCTGGCCTCCAGTGACCTAAATTCAAAGCTCAATATGTCTTGGTAATTGGGCTGCACGTTTTTGCAGTTGAGCCTTGTGTGTCGGTATACCCACTGAAAATGCATTAATATTTCAGTATACCCACTACAACAAAACTATAACTATAGTCAATGTGATATGAACAGTGTACCCACCTAAAACGCAGTAGCCTATGCTTTACCCACAACAAATTATAATGTTTGTCTTTGCTAACTCCCAAGAAACATTTTACCTGTATCCAGGAGGAGTTATTGTCATACAGGTGTGGGGGAAAATGCTCGGCTACATTGTAGTGCTAGCTGCTGTTGTTATCTTTGTATGGCAGGTAACAGTAACAAACTGAAACAGTAGGAAAAGAGGTGCTGTAGGGAAAAAAAAAAGTTTTGTCTTTATGCGCTATATAAAGATGCCTAGGATGCTACATAGTGCTGCTAAGATTAACTGTAGATACTCTTGCGAGGGTTTGTTGCCATTGGCCACAGCTAATGTAAGGGAGAGCAGCAGCTGGTTAGCTTTGCCAACCTTTTAAAGCAGAAGTACGTAAGCGATCCGGTCGTTTTGGCTAACTTTTTGTCAGCCGATAGAGTTAGCAGCCCCCGCCCTCGTCATGGATCTATTGGTCCTCGTCCCTACGTCACCACATTCACGCGCATCCCTTGGCTGCACACACAGCCCTTCATGCCGTTCTCTCTCCTCATTGGATAAAGGTTGTAGGATACAAGGAAGTATACAAGAAGTTTTCTCCTCAGCTTACAGCAGACAGAGTTACTGACAGACCCGTGTTTCAGACCAAACACTCTATATAGGCTAAGTGATTGCTGTCGGAAGATGTAACTATTTAAGACTTATATTAACACAAACATTCCGCTTACTTCTGCTTTAACATCTATACTACATAGATAATAAAGCTTTGTGTGGGGTTGACATATTGACATGCATAATAAGGCCTGCTACTGACACATTTCAAGTTTTACCTCCACTCCTGTAGCTGTGTTGCACTTCAGGACTCGCCCACTATGTTTTAAATCCATTTAGCAAAATAAGCAATAAGACAACTCAACATTACTCCAGTAACTTTTCTCACTCTTCCTACCATGATTATTATTATTTTTTGAATTGACATTATTACGATGCATTGTAAAGAAAGACTTAAATTAGCATTGTAGGACTTCTGCTTCTGCATGTGGTAGCTAGAAGTTGACAAATGTTGTGTGTCTGGCCTGCTATACTGTTAGTAACTGTTCTGGCTCTTTGGCAGTGCCTGTACTGGAGAGGAAACAAACTGACGTCTCCTCCCCTTGGTACCTCAGCCTTGTGTAATTTGCCCAAACCTTGGTGTGTGTGTGTGTGTCTGTCTGTGTGTGTGCATGCATGTGTGTGTAATGTGAAGTGAAGAGAGAGAGCGGGAACGAGGTGGAGTGGCGAGAGAGAGACAGAGAAGTGACACAAATCAATGTGAGCACCCAAACCACCATCACCAGCAGCAGCAGCAGCCTCCCCGACCTCCATCACCTCTCTGCCTTTCCCTGGGAGAGACGGACAGAGACACAGTCACAGGAAAAGCAGTCTCCTCAACAACGCAGCATCTGGTAAGTCGTTACAGAGACAGAAATACCTCCCACCGTAGAGAAGTTGTAGAAGCGATGACAACAAGAGCGTGCTGGCTGTGTGTGACTCCGCTCTCTAAGGCACAGAGCGCACAGAGCAGGGCAAGCCAGACAGTCGAGGCTGAGCGTCTTTTTTTCCCCTGCTATTCCCATACACCACCTCCTCTCCACTGCCTCTTGTCACCGGTGCCGCTGCTGTAGCTGAGAGGAGATATCCCTCGGAATAGGACAGCGAGCGAGCTGCCACCGGTCCTCCTCCATTCATATGTGGTAAAGCCTGCTGGGGATTAGGGATTGGATTGAGGGAGGATTTTTTGCGCCAATCACCACCCTGCGTCTCGGAAAGCGTAGAAGAGAGAGAGAGTGAGAGATAGAGAGGTAGTGGAGAATTAGTTCCCTGTGAGACATGGCAGAAACTCTTCTTTACTGTTCACTTTGTGTTTTTCATAAATGTTGCTACAGTATCCCTATGTGGATTTAGCTTTGTGTGTTTTCTATCCAATAGTGGGTTCATGGGAAACTTCATAGGTATTAAAGGGATAGTTCACCCAAAATTGAAATTTCACTTTCTACTCACCCTCATGTCGACTAAGGGCTGGGAGAAGTTTCAGAGTCCTCCGTGGCTTCTCTGAGTTACAGGGGGTCTCGGCGTAGCAGTGCATGTCCATATAACGGTTGCAAATGGATACCAATTGTCTTCGTAACAAAAAGACACACCAAAAAACATCCAAATAGCTCCATGCTGCTCGTATGTAATGTCCCTCTTGTATTGAAGAAGACAGTTGGTATCCATTTGCAACCGTTATATGGACATACACTGCACATGCAAATTTCAATTTTGGGTGAACTATCCCTTTAAGGACTGATATTGTAGCGTTGCTATTAAGTAGCTTTAAATTTAGTCTTTGACTATGACACATATTGCTATATTTAAGCAATTCAAATTAAGCAAAATCAACAGATTTTACACTTTGTTTTGACGAATAACATCATCCCATTGAACAAGTTAAATTCAGAAAGCAAGCAAATGCATAGTGACTTACACCAGTGCCACACTGCTCCCCCCCTGTGCGTGATGGCTACCTGCTGTAACAACCTACCTAGTTGATGTTTTCCTCCCTAAATCTGAATTCATCTTCTCACGTGAAAGTTGTTGCTATATTTGATTTAAACTTCAGTGAGTTTTTTGGAGTTCAATAACACACATTTCATCTGACAATTTAATGGTAATGCACTCAATTAAACAGATAAATAATTAATTACAGAATTGGGCTATGTGAATGTAATCTACTACTTTAAATACATAATGTAAGTCTTCATCTGTTTTTCTACAGTACGCAACCTGATAATGAGTCACTGATCAGTTTGACACCTTTAGTGCATGTCTATGTGTCCAACTCCTGTTTTTTCCTTTCTAATGAGCCTTTCATAGTCCGGGGTTCTGCTGAAGCTAAAGCCAGGCTTTGTGGCTTAAGCACTGGGTTTGTTTGACCACAGGAACTTCCTTAAGCTGTGTGCCTTTCTCATTAAGAGTTTGGGGACTCACTTTGCTCTCCTCACTCATCAATGGTTTGAGAAATCAGAGGAACCCGTTGCTGATAAAGTCATAAATGTTAAAGACCTGACTGTAAAACTGTGTCCTGTGAGTTCAGGAAGTCTGCCCCCATGTGAGTGTGAGCCACTTCTTCACTGCTACAACAAATTAGTGAACCATTTCTGTTATTGAGTAGTATTGCCTCATAGTATTGTAAGGGCTCATCTGACCTTGCCTTACTGAGGCAAAATCATTTTTTTCCATTAGAGAGCTTTAACTTTAATTTATGCACGACAAATGGGAAAGATCAAGTAACTTTACTGTGAGTTCTGACATATTGCACTCCTGGCCATGGATTTTATTATTAGACCTCGTCTTTCCTGTGCTACTCTATATTCAGAATTTCCTACAGCCGCTGCACTCATTTTATTTGAAGCCATTGCTGAGTCATACTGTATCTACACAGAATTGTGTGTACTATTTACAGTCATACAGTATCAGTTGCTGCTGCCTCCCATTTGTTATTGTGGCTGGGCGAGCTTGGCAGCAGTGGATATGGTTATCAGGCCGTAGCATCAGGGATTGGTTTCCGCTCCGTTTTCGACAGTGATGAAAACACAAGCATGTACTGTACACAGAAATACACACACAAACACACAGGGGTTTGTTTGTTACATCCATGTGTGTACACGAGTGTGTGTCGGATTGAGTGTACGCGGCATGTCCCGGGGCCCACAGAGCGAGACACATTGTTAGATGAAGGTACGAGTCAGACAGAGAGAGACATCTGTCAGTCTCTCAATAGTATTTTCTCAATGCGACTGATGAGGTGCTTCCACACACACACAGGCATGCACACACCTACACACAAAGAGCACAGACTCAGGTGAGAAAGCTGGGTATGTTTGAGTGTCAGTACTTTAACAGGGTGTTGATCTTATACAAGACAGGAAGCAGTAAACAAATTCCCTTAACATGTGGCGGCTTACTGGAGCATACCCCTCTCCTCCTCTCCCTCTATCAAAGTGTGTTTGTGTGACACGGTATAACAGCTGAGTGGAAATTGGAGCAGTTCTTCACTCTTGCAGAGATATTAGTGCACTTCAAGTGGAAGTGGAGTTTTTGTTTTGGTGAAAGAAATTGTGCAACAAACAGCCATCAAAACATAATACGTTGAATAATGAAATTGCATTCAGACAAAATCAGTTTGTTAAACAACTGAGAACAGCTTTGGATGTTTTTGTCACATGTGAAAGAGAATTTAATCTGACATCATCCCTCTGAAATATAGTGTAAATACATTGTTTTTGAAAGGCTGTCCACATTTCAAGATCCTCAAGAGTTACAGCTGTCTGTATTGTATTGTCAGCAAAATTGTACTATGATAATGTTATGTATTGTCCGTTTAACATAATTTTGTTGTTTGAATTGGTGACTGCAAGCTATTTTTTGAATGAAGAACAACAAATGAGCTGTTTAAAGTGCTGGGACACTGATCTGTTGTGCAGTTTATTCGCTCATATCTTGTGTGGCTATAGAGAAAGCTTCTCAGAGCTTGAAACAAATGATTTTTAAGAAATGATGATACTGAGTTACTATTGATACTGAGTATTGAGGGGAATGTTGGACCCAATCTTTTTGCACCTTGACACATTGAGTCCATTGGAATTAAAAGCCAGGATCTGGGCCTCTGTTGTCTCTTGTGAGTGCTGCAACTTTATAAAAATGCAATACTAAATTATTAGAATACACCTATTAAGGTGGTTAAAGCTCTTAATGCAAAAACCTTTTTAATTCTTCAAGGCTGTGTGTTATTTAGCAGTTCCCAAGGTCTGTTCAGTCAGCCCCTCAGTTATTGCCCCTCCTAAGGGGGAACTATTTGAATCAAAGTACTTAGTACAACAACTGTGTTCTGAATGGCCACACTGGCGAAGCAAAAAGTCTGCCATCAAAGGCTCATATTGGCTTGAACACACCGCCTCAGTCTCTCTCAGAGAGCTCTGTTCCTTCTGTGTGTCCTGGTTCAGACTGTACAAATGGAGTTAGGCACACACACCTTGATACAGGTTCTTCTTGAAGGCATGAAGCTGTTCAACAATCCAACAAGCAGTTTCAAACAAGAACGCTGTGTATGTTTGACAACTAACAAAGATGTTTATTGCATTTCCTTCTCTATAAAACATTGCTGAAGGCTTTTTGAAACCTGAAGTGGTTACTTCCATGTAAGCAGTGGTTTTCTTGCCTGTCTTTGCCGGTGCAATGCCTCAGAATAACAGGAATATATATCCCATATGTCTGTGTGCATTTGATGGAAACAAAACTTATCAACCACTTATCAAAATGCAAGTCTATAACAGGTCAAAACATCCACAGGGTATCTTCAGCTTTGCAGTGCACTTAATACCGTAAACAAAGCCAGTGCCTTGTCTTTCAGTGAGTTGAGTTTCAAAATACCAGGAATGATGTTCCTCATATTTCTTGATAGTCTTGATACTGAATCACGGCTCATTTTGCTTAATCCGCCTGTCAGTTGTTAAGTGATTAGGGAAATTCGGAGGAAACACAATGACAGTATATTTGACCGGGGTTCACCTCATCAATGCACCTACTTAAGTACACACTTTGTACATTAAGTCACCTCGTCTTTATCCTTATCTCCTCGCTCTATCCATCTATCTAATGATCTATCTGTCTTTATCTCTTTCTCTGCAGACTTTGGAAGAGGCTAAGGGCTGCGTCGCCAAGATGTATGAGTTATAACACTAATGAGCTTAAGAGGTTTGTCCTAACGTTGTCTTTCTTCAGCAGAGAGTTACACACAGAGAGAACACACAAAGCAAGAGTACAATTTAAAAATGAAGCCACAGTGGCCCTCTCAATCGGTCAGGATTAAAACTTACTGGAAGTTTTTGTAAGAATGAAGTAATCCTTTGTTGTTAAATTGAGAGATGTGCTGCACGCTCATATTCCCTCTGGTGACTTCTAGTGAGAGCTGCAACAATATTTGACTTTAAATTGTCAAATCTCTGTTTTAAAAGAGCATGAAATCGGGTAGATGAAGTACAGTGGATGTTGTAGGATGAGAAGACACTGGTTAGGATTGTAGAAGAAGAAAAGCAGAGGGGGGAGACTTGTGTAAAGAGTGTGACAACACTGAGGCTGAAAATGAGCAATTGTCTTTGCTAGATGGCTTGGTGTGTGTGTGTGTGTGTGTGTGTGTGAGAAGGTTTACCAATAGTTTTTGGGGTAAATATTAGATCCCATCTGTTGTCTTGGAGTATCAATGAGTGATTTTAAAAGAAGAAATAATATAACCAAGATTTTTAATAGATAAATAAGAAGAGAAACATGGTCAACTATCAACTACTGTACTATGACGTGCCGAGACTTCTACTATGTACTTGAGTAAGAGGTTGTGTGTAACCATGTTGAGGTCTGTAATACATCACTTGTTGCATAAACATAGTTTCATTCAGCTGGTCTTGAGAAGGCAGCTTATTAGTGCCTGTCCTCCTCGATCAGTTGTTGAATGAATGACTTGTTTACTAGTATGTTGTTTACTGAATATTAGGCTCATCCTGTCTCCTGTGTGAATGGCTGTGGGTTTGAGTAGGACTCTTCAAACAGACTTACAGATGATGGTCTTTTCATAACCTTTGGTACAGTTTAAAGAGGCTTTATTAACTTCTCTGGAGAAATTTAAAATGGTCAGTTTGAACTTTGATAGCTGTGAGAGGAGAGCAGAGATCGGTGGTGGGTGTTCAGGTCAGTTTGTAGACAATTAACATGTCACCTGTAAGTATTCGTCGACCTATTAGTCTTTTAATCATAGTTTGTCCTCTAACCTCCACCTCTGCTGTAACTCTGCAGATAGGTATTCACAGACAGATAGTGATGTGAACTGCTGAGATCTCATTATTCCAATTTTTCAGATGAGATTTTCTATAGACATGTGTGAGACTGTGCATGAACTTGAGGACGTTGAAGGGTCAACAGAATGACTTAACATTCCACTGGAAATGTTCTATCTTGTTTTGCAGCTTTCAATAATCCATGAATATAACCGGACATGTATAGACAAATACGCACACTATGGAAACGATTAGCCAGCGAGTGGGTCAAGCAGCTCCCACTCCCCCTCTAAGAAATAGAAAAATACACAAAAGATCCTATAAACAGAAAAATAACGAAACAAGAACTGACAAAAAGAAGAACACCCCTTGAGGCCTTTCTAATGAACCAAAGTCCAAGTCGGACAGAGGCCGCCTATTTCCAAACTTTTTTTCCCCCTCGTGTTCCTTTGTGCATCAAACTCTTCAAAAAAACATAACAAGCTGCTTTCATGGATCAAACGAGAGCGGCAGTGCTCATTGTGCCAAAGCAGGATATAAAAAGGAGAGACGGAGTGAGAAATACCTTATTATTAGGGATGTCCCGATCACATTTTTTTGCCCCCGAGTCCGAGTCCGAGTCATTTGATTTTGAGTATCTGCCGATACCGAGTCCCGATCCGATACTTTGGCAATGCAGTAAAGTTTTTAATGTAGATCAACTGTATCATCCCACTATTTTTCTGTTCTTTGTGCTCTACTAGGGATGTAACAATATCACAATCTCACAATAATACTCTACCTCAATAACAAGCCCATGACATTTATTGCAGTATTGTAAGACATGCCATGATATCACATCCCTACTTATTATTGTTATCAAAGTAAAGCCAGCTCCTCTCCTGCTGCTCTTATGGGACCTCTCTCTCTCTCTCTGCTCATAGACCCAGGGGAATCTAAACATGACCCGCATACACACCCCCCTTCCTCCTGGAACACACACACACGTGGGCCTGTCTTGGTGCACGTCGTTTCATTTGTGAAATTAGTCCATTCTCTCTGACCCTGTCTTTTCATCAGGCGCGGTGGTGCATATTTTAGTCCCTTTCCTGCGCTTGTTTTACTAATTGGTGGCTATACTTTGCCCAACACTGATATCCTTTGATCATCTCAGATCATTACGTTTACCTCATTAATTTGCTCAATGTGATTTTTCTCCCCCCCAAAAATTTAAGGGTCCATGCAAAATTGGATTAATAATAGATCATATGAGCCAAGAGAAAGTGTAATTCCTTTGTGATTTCTCTTTTACTTCTCTTGCTCTTTCTTTCCTTTGCTGACTATTTTGTATCATTGTCCTGTGACAGGCAGGTCAGCTTTAAAGGGGAAGGTCAACATTATGTGAGATGATCAACTTCAGTTTACTTTAAGCAGGGAGCTGGAGTTAGGACAGCAGGAAGTCTTTGCCTTGTACTGTAGTTTAGCACTGGAGAAGAAGGGAAACTGTTTCAGGTTCATATACAACAACCAACTGTATACCAACCAACAACATGTCTAAAGCTGCTTTTTTCGTACAATATTTCTAGTTTGTTTATAGCCAGTATGCGACAACATCACTGCCGACAAGTTTCAGACAAAAAAAAATAGCATGTCAGACTGGATGGATGGATGGACGGACAGACAGGGAGACAGGCAGACAGGGAGACAGACAGGCAGGGAGACACAACCTCATATCACCTTTTGTATAAGCACATTTTCCGAAACTGTTCTTTTGAAGTGCAACAAACAGGCATGTCATACATACACATTTTACAAACACAAACAAAACAAAGCTCACACACAGCAGGTGCAGACATCCACTTTTACACTATTTTCCGACATTTTACATCACATAGACTGGGTCTGGGTTGGTTCAGATATACATTAAACATTGGAGAGAAACACTGTAATTCATCCAAACTGCGCCAAGTCTGCAATAATATTGCACTTACACTCACCTACTGCGATTGAAAAGGCTGTCAGTACTTTCTGTATCACACTGTTTCCTGTATTTCATGGGCTGTTCAGCATCAATATCTCCTCCAAAGATATCTTCCCTAACAGCAGACTTTTGTCAGCGCTTTGTTGTTGACAGCTTCATTGTCAATCCATCCAACTCCAAATTGTCTTGCATATAAAGACGTGTATCTCCCTGTCTTCTTTTCTCTTTCCTCTCTCTCTTGCTCTCTTTGGAGCAGATTACATCTCGGATCACTCTGTCTGCAGGCACAGCTCGGCATTGTGCTGCCTCTCTCTCTTGTTGTCACATTGAGTTCTGTGCCCTCCTATTATCATATAGATAAGTGAATGTTTGTGTTGTAGCAAGACGGGGAAGCGCGACTCTAATGTAGTGTTTTGTGCACGGTGTTAAAATTGGCCCCTGTCGCCTTTGCCATTCAAGCAGCCTGCTCCTCAGCCACAGTTGTAAACACAATCGCAGGAGCCTTGTGAGTGAGCAAAAGACTGTGTGTGCCTTGTCTCAGTAACTTGGTCTTGTGATGTGAAGCGGGCCATTTTGCATGCGTTTGTGTACAGCACATATGTGCATCTTTAAATAACGGCTGGTGTGTGTGAGTGTGTGTGTGCCTGACTGCAAGTAGTAAAACAAGGTGCTTGATAAAAGAAAATAATTTGATGGTGGTATATGTTTTACTGTACCGGTATATTACTTTTTTTTTTTCTGCATGCATTTGTACTTTTGTACATTGTACAGTGTGTGTGTACCGTATCATCACATGCTTAGTGTGGCTATGTGCTTGTTTTTATCAGAGAATTTGTTTGGCACCGATAGAGTTTGTTTAGGCAAGAGCAAAATGCCCGACAGCTCTCATGGCTCAAATAGCCTTTGGGTGCCACTTGTGTCGTGTGAGTGTGTATGTGTGGGGGTGTGTGGGTGTGTGAGAGACAGAAACAGGAATAGACCACTTGACTCTCAAATCCTCCTTCCTCCCTAGTGCTTATGCTCAATCCCTGTAGTCCGATATTGACTATAGCATCAGTGAATTACACAGCTCTCTCAAGATAAACGCACTGGTTAAACTGGATTGTGTCTGTAGTGGCTGAGTTAACTACAGTCCAGTACAGCTCAGAGCTGTCTGCCCACTCTAATCCAGCTTGGCTCAGCCGACTTCAGTCAGTTTTTAGCAGAACAGTGTGAAGTGAGTTGGACGAGCTGCAGGCCTCAATGTGATGACTCAGAGATGGAAGGAGACAATCTGTTCCCTGTGCAGCCCCAGGTGTGTGTGTGTGTGTGTTTGTCTGGGTGTGTGGGTAATGTAAATGCTCCTCAAGTATCTGATGCACTGTTATATCGACAAAAAAAACAAAACTTGAGATTTATTTATATAAATCATTTTCTCGACTTTGTTGAATCTACCCATTGTGATTCAGAAGGGTCAGAGCTTTGTCTGCTGAATTTCTTTATCAGCATCTGTGATATCTTCAAACATTTGGTGGGTTAGAAATGAAATGCTAATGCTTAGATGTTGCCTAGATTTAAGTATAACAATCAATTTTCTCTGTTCTGAGGCTGAGGAGCTTCTGCACAACACCAGGACAGCATGTTAAAGAGTTATGGAAACTTTTCAGAACACATTTCTGACAGAGACCGTACACTGTAGCTCCCTCTGGTCAGGAGATGTTTCTTTACCTCTGTTAAGTGTGTAGTTGTACGTCCACCTGGCCATCAGGGAGGACTAACTGAGTAGAATTAAAGTCCCTGTAAAGTGAAATCGGAGTTTTGCTTCAAAATATATTAAAAGTGTTTGAAATTTATTGATAAAAACATGCAAAAAGACTCATTTCTGTACAGTGCTTAATTTTAGAGGTTAGGGTTTCACAGTTTCACTCTGCTTCAGTGGTCTTTGTTTTTAAGGGCAGGCTTACAGAGGGGGACGCTGGCGTCCCTACTTTCATAACTCCTCCCATGTGCACAGTAACATTATAAATACTTAAAGAATGCCAACGAGCGTCTGCTGCCACTACCCCTGGAGCTACCAGGGCTGCCGGAGCTCCCAGTCCACTAGCTTGGTCTCTGTCTTACTAAAATGTAATGCAGACTTATCAGGTCATTGTAAAACATTTATTTATTGATGTAAATGTGGTGTTATTTGAACATAGTCTATTGAGAGTGAGGAGTTGTCGTCACAGCTCAGAGCCCCAATACATCCATGTCAGAGCCCCGCCCCCCTTCTCCGCCATGATGGAAGGATTCCGGTGGCAACAGCCTTACTAGTCTATGGGCAAAACAAAATCGTCTACTCCGTAATTTACTGTTTTACAATGCCGGAAATCACTGCTGTGTTAAAAACTGCTTCAGTGATTTTACTTTCTCCTTATTCTTTCTAGTAATTTGTTGATCTGTTGGCGCAAAAAAGAGCTAGAATTTAGTCCGTCTCTGTGCTGTTCTGATGACGTTGCCCCTGGCAACTGATAGCGTCTCCTTCCATCATGGCCGACCATCGTCACGTGACTCCTCACTCTCAATACAGATCCCAGAGGCAGTGCTGCTCTCATGTGAAACATGAAGCTCCACTTTTAATTCAAACAAACTAATGAGACTGCCACCGTGGGACCAGCCGGCGCCTGGCGGCAAAACTCTAAAAGCTAAAACAGCCACAGTCCAGGTGAACCTTTGCAGCGTCCGTCCCACAGCTCACCGCCACAGCAACAGCTACACTGGCAACAAAACTGAGGGCCGCCGCCGTCAGCAGATGAATCTCCGCTTGGTCTGATAGCATTAGCTCGGCAGCTAATGCTAGGCCCGTTCGTCCTGTGCTGACGGTGGCGGCCCTCATTGTTGTTGCGGTGTAGCCTTCAAGGCTCCCGTTGCTGTGGCGGTGAGCCGTGGGTCCGATGCTGCAGTGGCTCGGGGTGAATGGGACTAACGGGGCTAGCCGCCGAGCTAACGCGTCAGCGCCGGGCTATTAGCCGCCGAGCTAACGCTATCAGGGTAGCGGAGATTCGTGTGCTGACGGCAGCGGCCCCAGCATATTTCCCTCACTGCTCAGTGTGTATCGGAGACATTCAGATAAGAGCTGGACTCAGACTCCAGCTCAAGCGTATAGCTCAAACCCGTAGCTGCTCGGGTACGATGTGACAGTTAGCAGTAGCATCAGCATAGTTGGCCGGCCGGTAGGCCATTTGATTTACAGTTGAAACTTGACGAAGCTCAGCAAGTGGGCGGGGCTTCTGTGGCTGCAGCAGACATCCAGAGCTGCGAGAACTGCCTCATTTAGTCATGATTTTAAAACCTAATTTCACCTACTAGACGAATTTTTCTAGCATCCAAAATTGGCAGGATGGTTAATAGGACATGTCTGGGATGTGATTAACTCAGAAAACGAATCCAGTGTCACTTTTCAGGGACTTTAATGACGGGGATGCATAAACATAACTGTTTAAAGCAGAAGTAAGTGATATATTTGTGTTAATATAAGTCTTAAATAGTTATATCTTCCGACAGCAATCACTTACATAGAGTGTTTGGACCGAAACACGGGTCTCTCAGTCCCTCTGCTCTGCTCTGAGCCGAGGAGAAAACATTTATCGTATCCTACAGTTTTTATCCAATGAGGAGAGAGAACGGCATGCAGGGCTGTGTGCAGCCAAGGGACGCCGTGAATGTGGCGACGTAGGGACGAGGACTGTTATGGTGCGTTCAAGGAAACTCGTATTTTTCCAACCGTGAAGTCGTACCAGTTCGATCTGGTACGAGTTCACCGGTCGGAAGTTACGAGTGGCCGTTATAGTGACTTTCACCGGTAAAACAGGTCGGAAAAACACGAGTGGGTTGCCTGAAACGCTACAAAGTCGTAAGTTGTGACTTGAAGCTGTAATTTACGATTTCAAAAGCCGGCCTGGAACGCAGCATTAGCCAAAACGACCGGACCACTTACTTCTGCTTTAAAGTTATACATCTAAAAACTTTCATGAAATTATTTTTTTTGTTTATGTTTATGGTTAGCATTACTTCTGCAATTACTATTGAGTACATTAACAGTTGACTGATTACCTCTCATTATAGCAGGTTTTATTGTCAGTGGTTGAGGCTGCCATTCACATTACCACATATGAGAGTCATATTAAATGCATGCAGGCAATCTAACATGAAGGTTTGTAATTTAAACTCAGGACCAATTATTGACTTGACATGAGCAACAATGTCATGTTGTATTGGACTCTACCTGCTTTTATCACCACAGCTGTCGTCAAATCAACCAGTCTTCAGGATTACAATTTAAATTCTACCTGTGTAGAACAGGGCAAGACTCTTTAATATTTCTTTTCTTTCTATTTTAAGGTTATGATTTGTTATTTTATTCAGTGAGGGAGCAGGGATGTTAACTATCCAAATTTATAAATGAAAATAACATTTGAAAAAACAGATTACAAAGGTCCATTTCTTCTCCTTTGGTCAACTCTAAACAGAGCAACAATATACGAGTGTGCTCCGCCACTATATAAATATCACTACACCCCTGTTGAGACAAGGTATTTCCTTTCAGAACTGTGGGCTCTTGTCAGTAGAATAAGGGCGGAGGAGTTGCACACTTCATTTAAAAGAGAAAATAATTGTAGCTGGGTGGGTTGAAAACTAAATGCTGAATGCTAAAATGAGAAGTGGTCCTTAAAGTCCTGTTTGGCAAGGATAACAATGAAACTTGAAAAAAAAAAAATCTGATTTTAGCGTGGATGCACAGGTTTGCATGTGGCACAGGGTTCAGTCCATGAGAGCTTTCTCTGTCTCCTATTAATGTCCCTGTCTCTTTTCTTCTCTACAGGATGAAAAAGTAAAAAAAAATAGAAATATTAAAAGCCAGCTTTCTGCTTTTGAACAAAAAAGACATAAAGTTGACATGATGATGTCTCCTGTAGAAAGAGAGAATAATGGCACAGTTAGGGGCCGTTTAACTCCACCATATGTTCAACATAACAGTTTCTTTGAATTTTTATGCCTGTGTGAGTCTGTGTGTGCGTGTTTTCTTGTTTGTCATCTCCACCTGTTATCTTCTTCTCACGTACTTGCTTTGGCTTTTTACTGTATGTTCAGATTGTTAATGGGTATCCCTAATAGTGGGTCACAGTAATATAATGTGTGTGCGCTTCTGTGTTTGCATTTGTGTGTCTGAAGCTGTGCATGTGCCAGGCTGAGCACAGCTTCCCTCTGATCCAACACTACCACCACACACACACACACACACACACACACAGACTTCCTCCCTCCTCCATGCGTTCTTCCACTTTCAACATCCTTCCCTTTCTTATGGAAAAGAGCCAATTAAACTTGTGTCTGTTTGTTTTAAACAAAATGGCTTTTAATTAGCACGATCAAAAAGGCTTCTTTCTGCAGGCCCCAGGATCCACTTTGTAGTTCCCCCTCCAGATCGCACATGGGTTTGATGCCACCTGATAGGACGCCAAGACAATCAGAACACTTTTATAATGAACACACACACACACACACACACACTTTATCACTTTGTCTCCATCTATCACTTGTACTCTCTTAAGTCTTTTGGTCTTTTGTTGTATTGTTATCACGACCCTTCTTCTCTGTTGCCCACATCCTCTTAATTCTTCCTGCGTTGCTCCTTTCTTCTCTTTTGTCCTCTCCGTCTCTGATCTGTGTTGTTTTAATGACGTGGCCCAGCATGGCTCACTGCTGGGCATGAACTCGTGTCCTCTCTTTTTCCTCTTTGGCTACATTCACTTTTGAAATTGCTCTTTTTTTTTTGTTGCATATATGCAACCCTCATGGAATGTAAGCATGATTTGCCAGTGATGCTGACAGATAAGTATTTGTCAACATAATATACTGGATATAAGTATATCTATATTTTCCTGAAGAGTTTATGGTACTGCAAAGTTCAACAAATGTGTACTATTAATATTATGATGTTGTCCTTTAATGTGAGTCGAGCTTTGTGTTTGAGACAAAATGTACAAACTTCTATATAACAATATTGTGGCCTTGTTGCCTGACAATCTTAGCAACAGAGATTGTGTGTGTGTGTGTTCTTAGGCTCTGTACCTGCAATTATATATGCTTTGTTTATGTTACCAGATGCTCTAACACTTCACCATATAAGGGCCGACATGCTGCATGCACTACATCCTTGTGTGTGCACGTGTGTGTGTGTTTGTCTTTTTCGTTGTCTGTGTGTCAGGTGATATCTGCTGTATTGTTGGTCTGTTGTTGACAGTGGCTGCAGGGAGTAAACATGTGACCCAATCAGCTCACTACTGCTCAGCTCACCATGGCTCCTAATTGACGTGTGTGTGTCTGAGTCTGTGTCTGTGTGTATGTTATGCGTGTCCCAACTGACAGCTGTCAGGTTGCTTGACTCAATCATGATCTTCTCTGTTTTGCTTTCCTTCACATATTCTGATATGCACACTCACTCTTGCAGAGCGGACACTGAAATGACACAGATATGGCATAAGAGTGATGGAAAGGTCTTGTAGCTGAAACAAAATGTACATTAATGGATTAAGAATTTACAATATGCCCTACAATACAAACTGTATTAATTTGACAGCTGTTGGATTTATGAGTACTTTAATACACACATGTAGAAATTGATGCCTTAATCTGTCAATTAGGAAATTTCAACTTTGGTATTTAACTGGAGTAGCATCAAAACAAGCCTTGTGGCAGCTGGCAGTGAATGACAATGAGACAGAATGTCCTCGAAGCAACACAAATTACCGACAACAGTAATTTTACAAATTCACTGAGCACATTTACCTTAAATTTGGCTCTATGCATGGACAATATGATGAATTTCAAAAAACGTACTCTAGACGTTTGTAATGAACATAAAAACTTTCCATCTTTGCCAGTAAAGCAACTATTTAGCCTGGCACTGTGACTCGTGTCCAACATTACAGTTTGTATCGTGGCGTGGTGACTCCCAAAGCCAACAGTGAGAAGAGAAGAGAGAGCTGTGACTGTGCAGTGTTAGTCGGCATTCATGGATGATTCCCCAGACAAGTGCCTGAGCAGTAACTTAGCTTTAATGGCTGAACAAGCCTGATTTAGTACATGAGTTAACTTTGATCCCACTCCAACGTCATAGCATCTTTTTCACAATTACTACTACTACACACACCAAGATTGCAACTCTGCTCTGCCTGATGAATGGATGGAAACGGAGCACGATGGGGATCAATAAGAAAACAATACAGATGATATGTAGACTTATGCTTGAGATATGGCTCTGTGTGTGTGTGTGTGTGTGTGTGTGTGTGTGTGTTGTAGTGTAGCTGCAGTCACTTTACCTACCACAGTTACGGCCTTATTGTTGATATGAGTAGCACTTAACATGGACCCCATTTACTCTCAACCTTCCCTCTCTTTACTTTCCTACAGCTCTCTGTCTCTCTCTGTCACAGCGAGTATTCGCCTTTGTGCAAGTGTACGTGTGTGTGTGTGTGTTTGAGGGCGTGCACGTGTGTTAGCGCACTTAGCATAGAGCCCCCCGGTTTCCCTTCATTTCCATATAATTAGATTGTGTGTGAAAGGCTACTTCCAGTGCATTGATTAAGTGTCAGAGGAGAGGAGAGGAGACAAGCATCTCTGGGCAGAAGAGGGACAGGAGGGGGCACGGCACTACAGCAACCTGCCACACACACACACACACACACACACACACACACACACACACACACACACACACACACACACACACACACACACACACACACACAGAGCCCCTCCTCTCCTGTCACTGTTCTAGAGAGTTATGTTTTGGCTACTGAAAAAGGCAGCAACAAAAGGATCAGGAAGAATGTTGGTAATAATGACCCATATTGTGTACAGTATGACTTTGCCTCTTGTGTGACAGAATCGGAGCAGACAGCCTTAGTCTTGTGTTTTCTTGGACCAGCCCCTGTTGTCTCTTAATTTATGTCTTGCTGCGGCTGAGTCTGACTCTGGTGTTATATGACCGTCCGCTATCTTGCCCTATATAAGGACAAAACTACTGGACTGGGCTGAGCTGAGCTGGGCTAATGGATTGCAGTCTTTCCACAACCGCACGTCTACAGTATAAGCCCAACTGCATTCCGGAGAAATAGTGAGAACATCCCTCCTGCATCTCTCCCTTGTTTTTTTTTACCTTCATCTTCTCCCCTCGCATTCTGATGTGATCATTTTAGAGGTTGAGAGCGTTGGTACTGTCTGCCCTCCTTTGGAAATCCAGTAAGGTCTGCTGACATTTTATAACATGTAGAAATTCATTTTTTTGAGTGACAGAAGTCAAGAAGTCAAGGATTCAACATGCAGCTACTTTTAAATGAAACATGTTGAAGAGACATGGTCCTGTAAATCCCAAGTCTATTGTTGATGCCACATTTTAAGGGTTTCCACATAATGTAGCGATGCTTCCTTCAGACACAGACTATACACTGAAGCCACAGGGAAAAGGCCTTGCCAGAGAGCATCTCTGTGGTAGTTGTACAGTGAATAGAGGGAGTTCCTTATTTTTATTCCTCTGCCTGTATCTTCAACTCCATTTTTTTGTCTAAATGTTTGGCAGCTGCTGCCAACAACTGTTATCCTTTGAAATAATTTGATCATGTATTTGGCTTTCTCCACCAAATCTGCAGGAATTCTGGTACATGAAAGGTTCAATACCTCCAAAGTCATTAGTATTGTAGCCTCTGGGCCATGTGCGTTGGCGCAGGCAGGGTACTGAAGTTAAGCTTGCATCAGCTGATGCGCATCACTTGCTTCAGTCATGCTTCACCATCACTTGCCTCATTTACCAGCTGTTTGGCAACCAGCTGACGAGTTGCGTCAATCACATCAATGGAGGTGCACAGAATGACTCCTGCGTATGCACTAAGCTGTTATTACTTTTAAAATGATTAAGACTTAATATTATTAAGAATGGATTGTTTTTCAGCTGACTCCTAGTTGTTGTTTCAGATTCTTTGTAACTTCCCTTGTTGAGCTCAGCTTCTCTGCAGCTTCTCTCTAACTTTATTAGAAACAACCAGTTCCCTTTTCAGAGTGTTAAGTTTTTATTGGATTACTAATAATAGAGAGAGGACAGAAGTGGTGGGGAACGAGAGATTAGGGATGACATGCACCACGGGTTTATGTGATGGATGAAATAAATGTAATGAAACATCATCATTGATCATAGTTTTGGTTAGTCTGAGCTTCCACCTGAAGGAAGAACTAGATGAAAGGTCAGGGGAGGCTTCCAGATGAACTAGCATCACATTTAATGACAACTGCCCTTAAACTGATCATGATAGGCCACTTTGGATCAAAGTGACACTGGTTTATATTTATGTTGCCCTGATCATTAACTGTAGCTCTGTCTAGTGTCTCCATCACCTCTAATGCTGGATTCCTGCGTGTAACTCCAGGTTTGGTGGAGAGTGAAGAGGGCTGGACTTGGCAAGTCAAGTGGTGCTGCTCAAAGCCCCAACGGAGTTTGGATAACAATCGCCTGCACCCACACAACTGCACTGTAGCTGCTCTCTCTGCTAAGTGCTAATTAGCAGAACAAAGCATCTGTTGTTCTTTTAAACACACAACAGTTAAATATTTCATCTATCCGTCTGTCTCCACCAATCCTCAGCTCCGCTGGAGGAGCAAGAGGAGGCGAGCTGACAGCACAGACACACACATGCTCACACAATTTGCTGTACATGTGCACAACTGCACACGCATGCACACAAATGAATTTACAAGCCAGCATACACAGAAATAGACATGCTGAGACGCACACACACACACACACACACACACACACACACACACACACACACACACACACCGCCTGCTCTCTTATGTGAGCTGACAGCAGCATCAGCGTAATGTGCCATATTAAAGTGAACAGGACCTTTACTATAAACACCATCCTCCTTAGAGAGAGAGCTGGAGGCAGAGAGCTGGAGGTTTGGTCTGAGAGAGACAGGGCCAGTGGCTAAATGCTTATTACCCTGCCTCCTGTGACATTTACAAATATGTGTTCTTTGTTCTTCCACTGTCTGAGGTAGGGAAGAGGGGGCGATAAAGAGAAAGAGAGAAAGATCACAACCTGGAGAGAAAAGAAAGGTTAAGTGAGTCGAATGATTTGAGATAGGAAAAAGACATATCTAATTCTCTTGTCTCTTTCCCACTCTCGTCTTTTTCCTCTCCGTCTCCCCTCCTCTTCTTCCCTCCATCTCTGTCTCTCGCGGCTTGAAGGAGAAGTGTGGGAGCAGAGCGCTCTCGTCTTGTTAAACGGCTGGCAGATGACAGAAAAATTAGAGGCAATTCGCTCTTGACAGGTTGTTGTGTGTGCGTGCGTTTTTTTTTTCTCCTTTTTTTCTGCTTCAAATGTTTTTTGGTGGTTTGTTTTCAGTCAAGCTGTCTCGGCAGCATAATAAGTGCAAGTGGTGCACGCGCACACACATACACATAACAGAAATCGCACACATGCAGAAACACATGTGCATTTTTTTTTGTGTTCTTGTAGGAGACGGATCTGATTTTGTGTTCTCAGATTGGTGGCAATGGGAGGAGGGAGAGAAGCTGTTTGCTCACAAAGACGTCTTCCCCTTTGCTAATTATCGAGACAGGCTTTGATTGCCTGTTTGGAAACAGTTTTTCAAACAGCTGTAATGACGATGATTAGGTGGCGCTGCAAATTCTGTGGAGGCAGGGGGAGGAGTGTACCGGTTGGTCCATCCAAACATCTCGTCACCTCGTGTTTACGTGAAGGTGTGTGTTTTTTTTCCCAGTTGTATGTTATTTTGTAAAATTATTTTTACATTACAGTGCAAGCCTCTCCCTTGTGCCTTTTCTCCTTGTTTGTGAGGTATCGCTATTTGAACTGACAAAGGTGCCTTCAGGTACTAACCACCACCCTCTGAGTGAACAGTGGCAAAATTGTTTTTTGTGCTTCTTAAGGTAAACAGTGCTACGCCTTCTTTCCCCCTTTACTGGTGCTCTGTAACTACTGGATACATTTTACTGTGGTTGGAGGAAAAGAAAATTGTATGGTCTGAAATTTTCGTTGAAAGAACTTGAGCAATTCCTTGAGTTTGCTGGACAGTCAACGCACAACCGTTAATATGAAGGGTTGAGATAATTGTGGCAAAAAGGTTGAAGCTATTTCACCTCACAATCATAGTTACAGTAAAAGAGAAACCATGGAGGCTCCAAGGAGAGTGTTAGCGCTTCACCATATGGAGCTTCGTTATAACACATCTTTACTGTGGCTGTCTTCCATCAGCATTGTTTTATGATGAAATCACACAAAGTTTTAAAAGGGAATAAAAGAAATTAAGGTTAAACAACATCCATCAGCAAGAACCAAAGCAGCCTGACCCTCATTAGAGTGTGGAAACATTTGAAATGAGCACAAAACAGCCACATTGAGGGACAGCCACCTTCTCATTAGAAAGAGACAGAAACAGTATCAAAGAGAGAGCTCCTTGATTTGATTACTTCTGCCTGCGCAGACAATGCAGCTCAAGTGATGAGAAGTCGTATTTGTTTCTTTGTTTTTGTGAGTAACTGCACACACGTGTTAATGTGCATGTGTGTGTTGTAGTCTCAGGGATGAGCTGATGAAAAGAGAGGCCATTCATGTTAAGTGGTCTCCAGAGAATTGTGTGTGTGTGAGAGAGAGAGAGAGAGAGAGAGAGAGAGAGAGAGAAGGAGGGAAAGAGAGAGATTTTACAGTACAGAGTGTGTGTGATGTGTTCGTACACACACACAACACACGTTGGCATGTTTTAGTTTATGTCTGTATCTTAAAGCCTGAATGATCCCAGTATCAAAATTGATGTGAGTGAATTGATTTATGAAGCTTCACTTTCTCTCTCACACACACGCACACACACACACACACACACACACACACACACACACACACACACACACACACACACACACACACACACACACACACACACACACACACACACACACACACACACACACACACAGCCTGTAGGTGTGACTGTGTAGGTGTGTGTCAGCAGTGTACATTTTCTTTTCCTGTTCATTTTGGACAATTTTCCAGTGCATCTTATTTTAACTTGTACAGATTAGTATTTTTAAAGCATCACAGTTTCAATTGGCAGCAATTTTGGCAATTGAATAACTATTATTACCATTCTTCAAGCAATAACACTAAGAATTATCTTGTTTCAGCCTCAGTTGTGAAGATTCACTGATTTCCTTATGTGAAAGTAGCAGTATATCTTTGTGCTTTTGACAAGTGTTAACAGACCAATGGAAAAATTACATGTTACAATTTTGAGATCAATATACAGTCAGTATTTGTACTAGGAAACATCATGGGACAACGGATGGAAATTAGCCTGCGGCTAACATCCGGCTTGTTTACAATTCGAAATGTTTTGTTCATGAACTTGCATTGTCTCACCCCAAATAAAAAATTGAAAGAAGAGAGCATATGATTAGACTGATGGGTTAGTGAACATCAGTCTGCATTCACTAGAAGCAGCCAAATAGTTAGTAAAATGTTACTGTCTACCATGACCTCAAAAGTGTTTTAGACAGAGTGTCAGCATGAGACAGAAACAGGTATAATACAGGACCTTCAGAGGGAGTATGTTTTGTAGACGTTCTGCTGTTAGCTGGTACTTTGCCTGCAGTGTGCTTTCTTTAGACCTCTGTCTGTGCCAGTTGATATGAAGCCTGTTTTTACTTTGCACTGAGATTGTTTCTGTGATGAAAAACAACAACTTAAAAAAAGCACCTCAAGGTGGCAAATTGACTAACTCACAAAATAAGTATATCTGGGAAGATGGTTTCTTCTGTCTTTTTATCTGATAGGATACAAAATACTTCTTCAATAGTCAAATACAGTATTAGTATAAAGCATTCTCAGACAATGATAAATGTCTTGTTTTGTTTGCGTCCTGTTTCGTCAAATTAGCGTATGAGTAGCGCTGTTGAGTCCTCTGGTTGTTTGTAACTCAACAAGTCACTGGGCTTCTGTGGGAAACGTAAATCGCACCACTTCCTGCACAGCAGAGGACTTTTCCTGCATGACACTGCATGTTCTGAGCAGTGAATCTGAGCTCTTTCATGAACTGGATATGTCAGTCAACCACAAATGGTAGCAAAACTGACATCAGTGCTATCACTGTGAGGAAGAAGCCAGGGGGAACAGCTGCTGTTTTGGCCCACAGGAAGGTATCAGCATCCGCACGCACACACACACACACACACACACACACACACACACACACGTACGTACATATATAGGTTAAGCATGCACGGTTGGTTGTCTTTTGAACATGAACATGCGTTACACCTGGGATTAGCTAGATGTTTGTGAGATCAAATATTGTCCACTATCCCCCCACCCTACTTCCTATTATCTCTAATGTGGAGAATAATCCTCTTGTGGAATTAATCTCCTTTAAATGGTGTTTGTTACCATGCTGAGATAGAATTAAAGCTCTTGTTCCACCACTGGATACGATAAACATGTATTTATATGCTGTATGTGTGTCAGTGAGAATCAAAGCTTTATATACACACTTGAAATATCTCTACTTTTGCAACATATTTGTCCACTAAACGATTAAAACCTGTATTTATTTACCTGTCCTGTATGTAAGTGTAAGTAGGCTGATTTAGACTGGTTGGGTTCCATAGATTTGATTCTCGGCCTGAGCCTGGTCTCCCAGCTCTCCTCTGCGTTATCAACCGCTCCATTTATTGATTTTTCGCCGGCTTCGTTGTCAACAAATGCACATGGGCGAGAGGAGCATAACCCAAATGGCAGAAAAGCGAGCGGACTTGCACAGTTCCTTACTGTCTTTCTGTGTAAATATCTCATGTTACAACATGAAAACCTGCCGCTTATATTCAAGTGCAGCCTATAGTGTATTTTCTTTTAAAATTTAGCCGGTGCGGCTTATACAGGTGCGTCTAGTCCGGAAAGTAAGTAAATTGTCCATGATGTTGAGTGTCAGCTGAGTGTCAGCTGTCAGCTGAGTGTCAACTGTTGTATTGGATACATTCACGCTCTCTTATGACGTAATGTCACGGCACACTCCTCCTCTCCCAATAATCACAAAACAATAACGAATGGAAACGGGCATAAATTTGCTTTTTGCGCATTTTCACAAAATCCGCTCTTAAATTCGATACATTTGGATGGAAACCCAGTGTCTACATACACTCTACACTGAGAGCAGTACTGCCCCAACCACAGGATTTGTCAAATTATTCTATTCTACACTGGACTGGAAGCCTGAGATGCTTTGGCTCGCAGTTACACATATCTTTGTTTTTCAGAAGAACATCACATTGTCATGGTGTGTTTCTGTCGGTCCTGAGTTCCTGTTTTATTTTGAAGTTCAGTGTCCTGTCTTCCTGTCTGCTCCCTGCTATGATTACCTCATGTGTCTCACCTGTGTCTGATTGCCCTGCTCTACCTGTGTCTCTTTTGCTTGTGTAGCTACTTAACTTCAGTGTTGTGTCTTTGTCAGATTGTCTGCTTTGTACTGTATGCCAGTGTTTTCCCTTGTGTGTTGCTCCTCATACCTGTTTTTGGGAATCTGCATTTTCGGGTCCTGCCAAAGACCAGCACCTGACACACATGGATAATTGAGGTGAATTCTGCTCCAGCTAAAAAAACAAACAAACAAAGCTTCTCTGTAACACCATAACTTCACTGCTAGACTATATAAACTTAAAGCATCCTCTTGCCATGTTGCCAATGTCGCTATCGTTGTCCAGTTCTCTGCTTGTTGTTGCTTTCCGATTTTGATACTGAAATGATTAAATTAAATTAGTTAAGATATTTGTGGGTTCCAGAGGATGACTCCTACCGACTTGTAATTCCTGGTCCTCCAGCCCTGTCATTTCTGTGTTTTCATTTATGCAAAAAAACCCTAAACAACTGAATGTAGCATTGTCATTGTGAGGATGTTTGAGTGTTGAGGTTAACCGTTAGCATCTAGCTCAAAGCAGCACGTGGCCTGTCTACGGCCTCAAAGAGCTTCCAGCATGGCTGCAGACTCTTAGTCCACGTGGCATTTGTCTAAGACATAGAGAGCTGCTTGCATGTTATTGTCTGGTACCACAAGTTTTCTCTCTGTCTCCAATATATCATACATAATACAATTAAATGACTTCATTGTATTTGGCATAGAGAGTGAAGTTGTTGTGGCCGTTCTGGCTAATTTGCTTGGCTGACAGTCAGGTGGGTTCTGGTCTGATTGTCTGTATAGTGATAGGTTCAACAGTTGAACCAGCTGAGCTGTCGTGGTGTGAGCCAGCAGAACCATAGTAGAGTCCTTGTCTGTCTTGAGAGGGCAGACCAGGGCATGGACCCACACAACCCGTTGCAAATGATATTTCTCTGTTTCTCTCCCTAATGTGGTTGGTTCACTTGGAACATTTAATCACATTAAAATATTAAGAAGCACATCTGATACGTATGCATGGGCCTAGGTTTTGTGTGAATATTGTGCAAGGGATAATGGGATATTTATACTCAGGAGAACATGATTTCTCAAGCACCTGGTATTTATAAATTACTGTTAGATTCTAAGTTGATCCACAGGACACGTATGTCGTCCTCCATTCATACCGGCCGCAGGCATGGAAAACACTTTGAAAATGTCAAGCTCTATCAATAGCCATGGGAATCTTGACTCTACTATATAAATTACCTGTTTGTTTGCCTGCCCCGCCTCTTCTCCTCCTCTCAGGCTTAAGGACGGGTATTTTCTGTATTAAGTTCACATTTTAGCAGGATTTAAACTGCCATTATTCATATGGTCATTTCATCCCTGAGTAGTTTAATGTAATCTGTGCACAAATCAAATAAGAGATATTTTCTGTTAATTTGCTTCACTCCAGCTGCACTGATCCTGTCTACTGTGGTATCCTGAAGGAAGGAATTATGAATTAGCCAACAAATGACTACAGTCGGATGATTCTGTTTGTGGTCAGACTGAGCAGCATAAATGGATTACATAAAACTTTTCTTTCTGAAAACAATTTCTGCCTGACAGTTACCAAGCTCGTATGGACAGGCTGCATTATGTTTTTTTTTTGGAATATGATTACTTTAGGATTTGTTTGCAAAGGAGCAAAATCACTTCTAAAACTAAAACTGCAGTGTTGTTAATATTGATGGGGTTGTATTCCCTGAATCTTTATGTTTGTCTGCTCAGTCTTCTTCTGACAGAATTTTTTTTGTTTGAGCCGGATACATAATAAGCGAGAGAGACAACATGCCAAACATGTGTCTTTGTCGTTGTCTGTCTCTCAGACAGACATGAGAGAGACAGAGACGAGGGAAAAGAGAGATAGACAGGAAGAAGGAGAGCTGTAATTTAGCCAGCTGACAGAGGAAGTGAGATCTCTTGGGGGTGTGTTGAGTGTGACAGTCTAAATGAATAGAGACATCAGTGAGTGTGTGTATGTGTTTGTGTGGACATGAGGAGGGATCTGTGCTTGGTGTGTTTTACTCACCCTGTCAAATCTAAGACAGCCTAAAGTGTTTTTATCAACTTTCCTCCTCCTCTCTTTCTCCCTGTCACAGCGTTGTGTGGAAAAGTGTGTGTGTCCATGTGTGTGTGTTGTCATTCCCAAATGCTAAATGTGCAACAGGTAGGTGGGAGCACAAATACACAACATGTATTTCCCCTGTCTTGTTTTGACCCCCCCCCCCCCCCCCCATTGGTTAAGGAGTCAGACATTATATTCATGACATAAGATTTGTAGAAATTAAACATGACTCTTTTCTATAGTCATTCTTGTCTATGTCTGTCACTGGTGTGGAGCCATAAAAAAGAGGAATATCTACAGAGATACAGTAGTTCTCTGCTTGTTGTCATTCTTGTGGACACAGTATCACAGTGTATGGCACAAATGTTCACTTGGACTCGAGGATGACCTGATTATTTTGGTGGTCCAAGGTCATAGAGGTTTTTGCTGCTGTGTAGAGAAGCAATATCAGTCAATATACACTGAACAAAAAACACAGCGCTTTTGGTTTTGCTCCCATTTTTCATGAGCTGAACTCAAAGATCTAAAACTTTTGGGGCGGTGCGTGGTGCGGTGGTTGAGGCGGCCGCCCCGTGTGGAGGCTGCAGTCCTCGAGGCAGGCGTCCCCGGTTCGAATCCCGCGTCGGGCAGACCTTTCCTGCATGTCATTCCCCCTCTCTCTGCCTCCCCCTTTCCTGTCTATCTATACTGTATACTATCAAATAAAGGCAAACACCCAAAAAATATACTTAAAAAAAAAAAAAAAAAGTTTTTTCTATGTACACAAAAGGTCTATTTCTCTCAAATATTGTTCACAATCTGGCTAAATCTGTGTTCTCCTTTGCCGAGATAATCCATCCACCTCACAGGTGTGGCATATCAAGATGCTGGTTAGAGTGCTAAACCGCGTGACGTTGTTTACACTCTGTGTTACGGCTTGTCTGTGAAACGTGCGCTGCTCAGGGACTGGGCAGATCTGTCCCATTTGCTTTCTCCCCGACTCCGTTGTTGGAGATCTCCACACAGTAAAAGAAATACACTTTTTGAGCGCGGCTGAAGCTGGCTTGAGCCCACAGGGGCGCGAGGCTGCTGCAGCCGCCGCTCGTGCTGACAGATGCTTTGGTTGGGAGAAAGGATGAAGCAATGAAGAAAGGAGTTGGTTAAGTTTAGTAAAAAGACCAGCTAGAGGCTAGACAGGCTAGAAGCATAATGAACATTGTGAAGTCATTAATATGAAGTGCTTGTTTTGCAGTTAATTATGCACATGATCCGTTTGACCCCAAAAAGGAAAAAAGGATCAATGCGCATTGCGCACTGCACAGCCTCTGGTTCCTTTCTGATTGCGTCCGTCTGTCCGTTTGGAGTGGGGGGGTTTCCCCAATAGCCTTTTCGGAGTAGCGGGGTCTTTAGAAAAAATAGAAAACCCCGCTATTACGATGAATGGAAGTCTATTTTCGGAAAGGCAGGGTGTAACCCTCCTTCGCATAGAGTTGATCAGGTTGTTGACTGTGGCCTGTGGAGTGTTGGTCTACTTGGCTGTGCGAAGTTGCTGGATATTGGCAGGAACTGGAACGTGCTGTCGTATACGCTGATCCAGAGCATCCCAAACG
This sequence comes from Trachurus japonicus, assembly GCF_045865225.1. Taxonomy (NCBI): domain Eukaryota; kingdom Metazoa; phylum Chordata; class Actinopteri; order Carangiformes; family Carangidae; genus Trachurus; species Trachurus japonicus. The sequence goes on from NC_140929.1 coordinate 24,711,956, forward strand.
ATCAATGGGTGACGTTTCCAGGGAGTATGCTGGCCATGCAAAACTGGGATGTTTTCAGCTTCCAGGAATTGTTTACAGATCCTTGCAACATTGGGCCGTGCATTATCATGCTGCAACATGAGGTGATGGTCGTGGATGAATGGCACAACAATGGGCCTCAGGATCTTGTCAGTTGTCACGGTATCTCGTTCAAAATGCCATCAATAAAATGCACCTGTGTTCGTTTTCCATAAAATACGCCGGCCCATACCATAACCCCACCGACACCATGGGCCACTCGATCCACAACGTTGACATCAGGAAACCACTCACCCACACAACGCCATACACGCTCTCAGCCATCTGCCCTGTACCGTGAAAACCGGGATTCATCCGTGAAGAGAACACCTCTCTAAAGCACCAGACGTCATCGAGTGTGAGCACGACGACGAACTGCAGTCACGTTGAGACCCCGATGATGACGATGAGCATGCAGATGAGCTTCCCTGAGACGTTTCTGACAGTTTGTGCAGAAATTTTTTGGTTATGCAAACCGATTGTTGAGTAGCTGTCCAAGTGGCTGGTCTCAGACGATCTTGGAGGTGAACATGCTGGATGTTGAGGTCCTGGGCTGGTGCGGTTACAAGTAGTCTGCGGTTGTGAGGCCGGTTGGATGTACTGCCAAATTCTCTGAAACACCTTTGGAGACGGCTTATGGTAGAGAAATGAACATTCAGTTCACAGGCAACAGCTCTAGAGAACATTCCTGCAGTCAGCATGCCAATTGCACGCTCCCTCAAAACTTGCGACATTTGTGGCATTGTGCTGTGTGATAGAACTGCACATTTTAGAGTAGCCTCTTATTGTGGCCAGCCTAATGCAAACCTGTGCAATAATCATGCTGTCTAATCAGCATCTTGATATGCCACACCTGTGAGGTGGATGGATTATCTCGGCAAAGGAGAAGTGCTCACTAAAGCTATTTCCACAGGATTAGTATTACCTGGCGACCTATGGAAATTTGTAATAATTGCGGAGAATGTCTGTGATCTTGATCCCGTGTGAATGCGCCATGTCTGTAATTTGTAAAGTAAAAGTTCCACCGCAAATTACCTACCCTATATTGCCAAACACAGACGTCCCGTGATAATACTAGTCCCGTGCGAATCTATATCTCAGTGATTGGGGGGTATTTGTTGTTTTTATTGTGCCCCTATTTCCACCTCTTTCCTGGTTGAAACATGGAGGCTGCGGTGGAAATTATGAGTGGCAATTTTGACACAATTTTAGGTGCAAATGCAGTCTCGTCTCGGTACTGGAGACCCATTCGAAGAAACGGCGAGCTCAGATCCATAAGAAGAATGAAATTCTGGAGGATATTGAGATGGATGACATGCGTAGCAGCATGCGATAAGGAACATTTTTCTATCTTTCAACAGGCTTAAAGGGATAGTTCAACATTTTGGCAAATTGGCCCATTGCCATAATCGCTATAGTCATAGCAGTAGGTTCGTTACCTTTAATTGTCGGTGTAAGCTATTTTAGAACGGAGGAGCGGAGCGGCGAGCTGCTCAGGGCTATGCTACGGAGGCTAAGGGAATTTCTTGGTTTTCCTCATCAAACTCATCAAATACACAACCTAACAACTCCAAAAGGCTGTCGTGGACAAGTTGTGAGCTGCACAATCACCACGCTATGAGATAACAACGGAACGTTATGAGACGGAGCTGTTTTAGAGGTAAATTCATGCAAAACCGCTGATGCGCGTTGCGTTCAGGGACAGTTTTTCAGCAAGCAGACTCTGTATTTACCCTGTATTTACCTCGAAAACGGCTCCGTTTCGTAATGTTCCATTATTATCTCATAGCGTGGTGAATGTGCAGGTCACAACTTGTCCACGAAAGCGTTTTGGAGTTTTGGGATTTTGTATTTGATGAGTTTGATGAGGGAAACCAAGAAATTCCATTAGCCTCCGTAACGTAGCTCTGAGCAGCTCGCCGCTCCGCTCCTCCGTTCTAAAAATAGCTTACACCGACAAATAAAGGTAACGAACCTACTGCTATGACTATAGCGATTATGGCAATGGGCCAATTTGCCAAAATGTTGAACTATCCCTTTAATACAAACGTCATGACGGCCTGTTATCCTGACAACAACTGCACACTGTTCCGAAGTCACGTTGCTGCTTCGACATTTTATTTACAGTTGCCATGACAACTACATACCTTTGACGTTGTATACGGGCCTTTAATGTCAGTAAATTTGAGTAAAATACATACTTCACTTGTCCCGTGCAAATTCACCACAAGAAACTCAGACGTGGGGGGGGAATTTACAAATTACCAGACATCCCCAGGTAATACTAATCCTGTGAGAATAGGGTTTAAAGGGACAACGAGGAGTTTTGGAAAAGCAAAGCATTTTCACACTACATTTATGAGCCTCCGCGCGCACCGTACATTTCTTTGACTGGCGCAAGCAGACTTATGTTTTCATTCATCAAGAATTAAAGTCAGAGGTTGGAAGACGATCACATACCGTCGTAGTTCCGACCATAAATGGCGATTCGGCGGCGTTATTCTCATGACTCGCCACGAAACCGAAAGTAAAGAAACGCTGGTCGGCTCGCCCAGCATTTCCGCTACCACTAATAATAACAAAATAACGATAGAGACAAAACGATATATTTATTGAAAATGGGCCCATTAACAAGTGTGGGTAGCGTAGTCCACATTAACGTGAGACTTTTTTATAACCAAATAGAAACTCCTCGTTGTCCCTTTAACATAGATTTAGCCAGATTTGTGAACAATATTTGAGAGAAATTGACCTTTTATGTACATAGAAAAAATCAAAATATTTTTGTTAAGTGTAGGTTTGAAATGTCCATTGTACTTGAATGCAACATACTTCTGTTCAGTCTGTTGAGGTTCAACCTGATGAGTTCAGTACAGACCGTGCTTTGGTGGTGAGGTTAATGGCTCAGCGGCCAACTAAGAGTGATCACGCCAGGGTCATTTCTGTGGTTTTTGTGGTCTGTTAATAAGCTTTTAACAATGTACAAAGTAATGTAGCGCCTGTCACGGCTGAGCTGACAATGGGGCTTTCAGCCACCAGAGAGTGGACCTTTACTGCTCAAAGTGATTCAGCATAGTAAGTTCAGTTCGGTTTGAATATTGTGCGTCAAAGATATGTGTGTCTATTTCGTGGACACTAGTAATAACCGTTACAGTAATTTTGGTCTGGTGGCACTAAATACAAAGTCAAAGTGTCATTAAAAACTTGTGGCTTTGTCCTGCAGGAGCCCTGGATATCCACAGGAAATTGACTGTTCCATTTTAAATAACCTGTGAGCAGTGTGAGGGAGCATCCAAAAAGGAAAAGGGGTCATCCTTTGTGTGGATTTCATGACAATGGAAATTTAATTTGTGTTTGTGTAAATTCTTAGTCAATAGTATCATTAGTATTTCAGGTACAATGTCATGAAAGAAAGAAATCTGGAGATCTCATGATGTTTCTGGACTGTACCTCTTCTACTCTACTATTTTCCCTCTCCCAGGCCCTCTTCCACTTACCTAAAGTAAAAACAGCAGAAGTTGTTGTGCAAAATAATAATAAATAACTTTCAGCGACTGGGTCAAAAGGGCAAATCTGCAATGGACCTCAGCCTCCACAAATCCATAGTTCATGCTCTCTTAGTGAACAGAGCTCTCACTGAACCCTGCAGTGAGTGTGAATGTGTGTGTGCGTGTGTGTGCGCTCACAGCTGTCAAAAGCAAACTCAAATACAACAGTAAAGTCGAGTGAGTACAAACAAGTGCTTCCCACAATTGACCTCCTCACGGTGAATGTCTAGTTTATATGAAAGACAGGCTGCAGCTGGAGCACGACTCCACTGGCAAATTGATTGCTCCACATTGTAACTGTTAAAGGGACGTGTCAAGCTTTTATTTCACCACTACCAAACATATTGCTTTGAAATAATATTTGCTCTTCTGTATGTAACACTTGACTTTATGCAGACAAGTTAACTGTAAGTCTCTCTCCTGAACATAATGTAATTTTTGAGGTTGCACTTTGGAAGAAAATGTCAATTATTTTGCCGGCCCCTGATTTGTTACACAATGCCTAATTAAAAATTAATAAGTGAACCTCAATTCCTTTTTATTAATGATTTCTACTATATTTCAAATAGGTTTTTATTCGTGTCACAGTCTCACAGACCAACCTGTTTTGAAATATTAAACTTCAGTGCGGAAAGTTGAAGGTGTTTCCCTTTCAAACACAGTTTGCCATGTTCTAGGTTACAGAATAAAAAGAAGCAGTTTTAGAGATTTTTATTTTAGCATTAGTGTTATGCTTTGGGCTCTGTCTTTTTGGAAAAAAAAAACATCACAAGACCACTAGTGTGAATGTGACTTTGTCTTTGTTTCTGTGACATCTTCTGTGTCATTTCTCAGAAGAGTAACTGTAGCAAAAATTACATTTTTGTGTCTTGTCTTCAATTCCTTCCTCTTCTTTTGAAGGCTTTTCTTTGTGACATGCCCCTCTTTGCTTCCCTTTTCTTCTGAAATAGGGTTCTCATTCTTAACATCTTTTATTTTGGTACAGCGGAGAATAGAGTGGTGATAGGGTGATACGGGGTGGGTAGTGTGATTTTGCTTTTTTTTTCATCGTGTTTTAACTACGGCCTTTACATTCGTCTCATGAATTACGGAATCCATTCTGTATCACATGTACATTAAATTACATTCTCTGTAATCTAGTGTGTAGAGAGACTTTGCAACAGTTTTGTATTTTTGGACGTATAGTATTGATTATATAATGTATATATAAACGACAAGCAGAACCATATAAGAAGTAAAGATTATATGGGTGAAGTATAGAAATTATATCAAATGGAGTCAGCCCCATACTTGCGTCACATGACCCTTGAGTTTCCTTTTAATCAATTACTCTTAAATAATCTCCTGATTGTATTAGCTGTTTGAGGTAATGTATGTGGCATTTATACAGGAGCTATTTTTGTACAATAGCTTTCATACATTTCTGACTCATGATAAACTTAGCTGTGTAATCTACAGATTTTCTGCTCCTCATATCTCAGGAAAAAAGTGCATTCAGCTTTTCACCAGAAAGTCTGTTGACCATGTGATGTGTTTTTTTTTCCGTCTCCTGAGGCCAGGACCCCAGTTAGATGTGAGTAAGCTGTCTAGTGTGTAGTTGTATTGAAGTGGTCGCAAGCTTTTTGCCTCTACAAAGGCTTTTGTTTGGTCTGGACATCAAGAGGTTTTCAGGAGGGTTTCATCAGACAGACAGTTAAATACACCATGGCTGTGACAGCTGGTGGTTGTACTCTTGTACAGTATTATGGGAAAGATAGTGCCAGTCCACACTGTGCTGTGTCACATCTGAAGCTGATTTTACAGCACCAAAAGACCTAATAATTGAGGTACTAATGAAAAACATCCAAACTGAGGTTTCTTAAACCACAATACAGAAAACTCTGTATTATCCCCACATTTATCTATTGGTCATTCAACATTAAAGCAAGACAGATAAACTAGAGCCAAAAAGCAGTTGTAAGTAACAATAAGGAGATCGTTATAAAAAACCCCTGAAAGTCTTGAAGTCCATTCCACAAAGCAAGACCTACAGTAACTTATGCTATTGTTTTCATTTAATACTTGCCTGACTTGATGCAGTATTAGCAGTATACAACAATATCCCCTTCTTGCTTTAAAGTCGTCACTGCTGTGAGACGTCGTACCCAGAGTCACAGTAGCAAACCTTATAAGTTTTGAGATACAGTATTAAAGATTCAATTCAAATTTCACTCATTATCTACTCACCCTCATGTTGACTAAGGGCTGGGAGAAGTTTCAGAGTGCTCCGTGCCTTCTCTTAGTTACAGCGGCGCTCCGTGCAGCACTGCATGTCCATATGACCGTTGCGAATGGACACCACTTTTCTTCGTCCAAAAAGACACACCAAAAGCCGGCGTCAGTGCGCAAATCGTGCGAGATTTGGACGGACCAGGAAGAGGAGCTTCCGCTACAAACAACCTTAGAATATAGACTTATTTAATTTTTTCGGAACAATTTCTCATGTTGGGGCTTCAATACAAGGCCGACATTACAGACGAGCAGCATGGAGGTATTTGGATGGTTTTTGGTGTGTCTTTTTGGACAAAGAAAAGTGAGCCCCGTTCGCTACCGTCATATGGACATGCAGTGCTGCACGGAGCCCCGCTGTAACTCAGAGAAGCCACGGAGGACTTTGAAACTTCTCCCAACCCTTAGTCCACATGAGGGTGAGTAGATAATGAGTGAAATTTGAATTTTGGGTGAACAATCCCTTTAATAGTACTTGTTTATCATGTATGCTCTGGAAACATTATCTCCAAAGAGGAGCGGTACATTTCTCTACATAACGAAACAGTGGCTCACACAGCCTCTTGGTTACCATCAAGTTTACAGTATACATGGATATCTATTGGACATAAACTCTGCATGGTTTAACGCACCTTACAAACGTGAAACTAAAGCAACACAAGAATGTCCCTATTTGACAGTTTTTACAGTGTCATTTTTTTTTTTAATTCTCATTTTCTGCAGCATCTGTGCTGGAAAAGCTATGACATGGTTTGAAGACAGACCATTGTGATGTCAAATAAATCATGGTTACTTTATGGTTAAGGTTGCACAACAGAAGGACCTGTTGTGTAAAGATTGTGGTCTCAGTTAATAAAAAGAGGAACAATGCAACAATTGCAGGTCACAAGTAGCGAACTTCGGGGCTGTCACGTGACACACCTCTCTGATCTGTCACTATGATGGTGAGTGGCTTTTGTGGCTATTTAATAAATGCAACACAGTGCAGTCATTTCCAACAAACTTAAAGCAGAAGTAAGCAGAAGGTTTGTGTTAATATAAGTCTTAAATAGTTATATCTTCCGACAGCAATCACTTATATAGAGTGTTTGGTCTGAAACACGGGTCTGTCAGTCACTCTGCTCTGCTGTAAGCCGAGGAGAAAACTTTCCTTGTATCCTACAACCTTTATCCAATGAGGAGAGAGAACGGCATAAAGGGGCGGTCCTCTCTGTGTGTGCGGCCAAGGGATGCGCGTGAATGTGGTGACGTAGGGACGAGGGCGGGACTGCTAACTCCATCGGCTGACAGGAAGTTAGCCAAAACCACCGGATCGCTTACTTCTGCTTTAAATATTAAATAATAACATGTGAACACACTGAAAGCAAAATGGCTGTGCTGTTATAATTCTTTACATTACATAAAAACACTCTCGCCTTTTCACTGTTCACTTTGGGGTGTTAATGTTTAAGATTGTTCATTTGCGATGGTTATGGTCCAGTTTAACAGTTTTAATGATGCACCTACAGACACCAAGCATGGACTGTGTCTGAATTACAAGCTAAAAAGTAAATGTGTATCGCTGTAAACCAAGTGATGCAGCAGTTTGCCACTGTGTTCCTATTAGCCAGATGAAGCCGACAGTTGGGATGAATCAGCCTTTTGGCAGACAGACCCGATCTCAGACTAGTTATCAACCCACCTACATGTGGCACACATGAGTCCCTCTGACGAAGGCTGATCCCAGATCTGAGCCAGGAGGGTTGAGGGGTGCTGCTTACCAGAGGTGGATGAGATCAAATGAACGAATCAGATTGCGGCGTGGGGAGACTAAACATCATCACCCCACAGGAAGGAAGTAGCTGTGTCTGAATTACACGGACTACCATGCCGCAGTGTGTGCGTGCATGTGTGTGTGTTTGAGTGAGACCGGCGTTTACATCGCACACCCAAATATTTACTTCTGTGCAACTGCCACCCTCTAACACAAAGCTATGATTAGGCAGAGGGCAGTGTATATTATGTGTGTTTGTCTGGCGGCCTACAAACTGTGTATCTTTGAATGTGTGAGTGTACTGTATATGCAATGTCTGTGTCTGCATGTGTGTGTGTGTCTGTGTCTGCTTGTGTGTGTCTGCTTGTGTGTGTGTGTGTGTGTGTGTGTGTAGGCTAGGACTGGAGGTCCTACAGGGACCACCTTGGTGAACAATGGCTCTTTTATTTCCACCAGTGTTTGGCTGGACTCTGTCTCAACAGCCACACACACACACAGTGCACACTGCCAGACAGGAAACACTCATATCCATACATGCACACACAGACAGGGGCTATACACAAATGTGCGCGCATTAATTCACTTCATGGGGGGATACTCTGGGGTCAATTTTCGCTAAAAAAACCTAGACACGCGTGTGTGCGTGCGTGTAGTATGTCAGGTAATTTGGTCCACTGGTCTGTTGTGTCAGACAGTGAGGAATGTGAAAGCAGTGGTTGGTTACAATTTTTGGTTTGAGGGGGCAGGGCGACTGAAACAAAACAGAGTGGAACTTTAGTAGGAACTGAATCTTTGCTTACCTTGATAAAAGTCTTATCTGGATCACTGTATGATCATTTCCCGTGTCTCTTCTTTATTTGACAGTTTAATGCTGAAACTAAGCAAACGGCCACCAGAGCTTGCACGACAATCTGAATGATTAGAAATTAAACTAGTGATTGTTGTGAGGACAATGTGTGAAGCACATTCAACCTTCAACAGTTTTGTCATACGTAATGATATAATGGTAAGAACTGAAATTAAATGTAGGGTTGGAGATCTTATTCTGGAACATTTTTTACTAAATTGTTTGAAATCCTCTTCGCACTCCGATTGCAACCAATTAATTAAATGCTTTTTCACAAAAATGAAAAAAGTCAGTCACCTGTGGGACGGACAATCCTGTAAAAACGGCATCCAATCATCTTGAACGTGACGTTCAAGTCAATTGGATGGATCGTGATGTGTCAATCAAGCTGCTGCTCTCTGTCCCTAGTTGTGTGCCTGCGTCTTCAACTAGTTACGTACTTGTACCACACTGAAGTCTGGTAGGTGGCAATGTACCTTTAAGCTGGATGGTGTTTATTTTGATGTTGGGTGTTTTCTTGCGCATGAATGAGGCTTGAGAATAAGCTGACGGACAGTTAGCGATGCTGTGCAGTGACACGTGACAGTATGGCGGAAAGCCGCCTCACTCACATCAGGATTACATTGGGTCGCGACACCTTCGCGGCTTCACCGTGATGTGAACTCAAGGCTGAACAAGCATTGCATGTTCCTGAGCTCTGGAGGCGTGGCTTCGGAGAGAAGTCTGAGGAAAGGGGTTTGAACTTTTCACTGTGTATTTTCAAAATGTGGCCTGCTAGAACCGTTTTTTCCAGGTTCTGCAACCCTACCTTTAAATACCTTTTTAGATAACATGGGATGTTTGATCTGGCATGAGAAGTTAAGAGCAAAAGACAACTGAGGTCTCTCAGCTCATATAATATCCATTTGTGACTGCCATGAAATATTCACAGGGTAACGCTAATGCTAACAGCTTTTCCTGGAAAATAGCAAAGTGTGTATCACAGAACAAAGCAGCCAAATGCAGCGTATTGCCATTTATCTCTATGGACATCACCACAAATCCACCTGTAAAGAAAATTATGTTGGTGTTTGTTCTGTGTTTTGCAAACAAAAACCTCCCCAAAAAAGACTCTCATCTGTAGACAGTGTGGGAGTATGGTGTGTAAAAGCTTCAGTTATGAAGGGTAACTAGTGAACTATGATCATATTAGCATTATGGCTGACCCAAAAAATTTGACGCTTCGAAGCTTCGTTCGTTGCCATGGTAATCGATCATGAAAGTCCGTGATCGATTTTTTTTTTTCCTCCATTTTCCCTTTTTGACGGTCGGTTCTCATCGGCAATTGTTACATTAAAATGAGTCAGCTACTTGGCATCCTGGAAACCTGCCTGATTTTGGAGATATGCAGTGTTTGTTTGCCACTACTTTCATTATTTCCGCTCGCGCACCTTGATAATGATAATCGGGTCAGCCCTAATCAGCATACAGAGGTAGAGATCATTGTACCTCCTCCTGCAGTCTGACCAGGCTGGTGGATGTTTTAATTCTAAAGCCCCTGACACACCGCCACGACGCTTCCCGACGCGTCCCGACGCCGACGGCTTTGGCCGACGAGTCTGTCGCCTCTCGTCGGGAGAAAGGAAACAGTGAAACACACTGCCCCGACTGCCGACCAGAGCGACTGAGTGGCGAGGACTCCCCCATAGAAATACAGACCAATACAGACCAGGGGCAGCTCTGCTCACTGTTCATTCAAACAAACTAATGTCACTGCCACAGTTAATTTCATCAATGAGACAACATTAATCTCCCCAAAACAATTTAACCAGCCACGTTTTAACAGCGCTAAAGCCGAAATTAAAACAGTTTTTAGCAGCTTACTGCTGTGGCTCGGTTGCCGCGAATTGGCGATAGCCGATGCTAAACCGTCTATGGTGTTTTACATTACACGTTAGCATTAAGCTAGCGGGCTTTATATGCTTAGTTGTGAGCTGTGTGTGTTTTGAACGTTGTTTCAAACTATGTGGGTTTGATTGAACATCTTTGATGTTTAAATATATATATATTGCCGCTTAATATATTGCTTTACTCCTCTTTTTATTTTATATACCATTTCTACTGTAGGACAGGCTAGGACACCGTTTGTTTACTGTGGTCACTTCCGTCCCTCCCACACACCGCGCTGATTCGCTTAGGGCACCGCCAATCAGAATCGCCATAGCTAGCACACAGCCAATCAGAGTACCCGACGAGTCTACTCTCCCGACGGCCGACGAGTCCCGACTGAGCATGTTCAATCGGCCCCGACGAGATCCGACAAGAGCCGAGGCTCCCCGACGGAGAGGAACACACCAAACAGACGAGCTGCCGACGCCGTCCGACGAGGCCAGACGCCCGACGGTCGGCTCGGTGTGTCCCTGGCTTAATAGATTACAAGTCAGTTAGGGGGCCAATCACAACAGTGGGCTACAGTAGTTTTAGTCTACTTTATTCCATCAGTTTACACAGCCCAACATGATACCTTCAGATGAAATGTTTTTGCAATGATGCTAAATAGATAAAGCCTGCTCTGTGATGAAGGAATGACCTGTTGAGGGTGTACCCTGCCCTTCAGCCCCCCTGCAACCCTGCATGGAAAAGCAGTATAGCCGATGGATGGATGTATAAATAAAACACAAAACAAGATAACTGTCACATCTTTAGACTAAAACCACTTACAGTAGTTCAGAGAGCTGCCTCCAATGATGGAGCTCAGATCTTTTCGGCCTTTGACATGTTTGTCACAGTGTGAGCTGGTTGTGTGGCCTGTGAATCTGCGTGTTGTGCATGTCCCTCTGTCTGCCTCCCTGTTGCCTCAAACAGATAATGACTATAGGTTTGCCATCTGCAACTGTCCCAATCCCTCCTCTTGATTGCATTGAGCCCCAAATGACCAGATGTTTCATCACTATTATGGCATTAGAGCTGAGCTCAATAGGCAGATGTGTGTCTCTCTCAACTGATTGTTGTCATGATAGAGAATAGTCTGATTACCTTCTCTGATTAGGCCAATGGGCTGCTAATCCTCCCACAGCCGCAACAGATCCAGTGTGGCAGCTCTGCCCTGCACCTCTGAGAAAGAGAGCAGGTTATACAAATAACACACACACACACGACTCTGAGATAGTGCTAACATTGAAAATGACATACGCAGGACACATGCAGGTTAAAGCACACTGCTTTTCCTGGTTGATAGTAACAGGACACACACACACGCACTCTGAGACACCTCTGGAAAGGAAGCAGGTTATACAACTCTCTCCCACACACACACACACACAGAGGTAGATACGGGTCTGATGTCAGGGTTTAGTATAACGTGAGCTTGGCCACTCATCCCAAATGTCTTGTTTATCTGATCCGTATTAAAGACCTTGTGACAATGGAACAGATGGGACTGCCTTTTGTCCTGCAAGTGCATGGAGGGGACCAGACACACACACACACACACACACACACACACACACACACACACACACACACACACACACACACACACACACACACACTCTCTCTCTCTCTGTTTCTCTGTTTCTCTCTCTCTCTCTCTCTCTCTCTCTCTCAGTGGGCCGTGTGAGGGTTGAGGTTGTGTGATTGTGTTTAGCCAAGCAGAGTGATTGTGCTCTACAGGGGAGCCAGCCTGCTCTCACCACGCCAGACGGACAATGTAACACACACACACAGCCGCTGCAACTCCTGCACAATATTTTTTGAAACATCCCCCAATAATTCCTGCCGTCCTGAAAGCTGAGTTGAGGTCAGATGTGTTCATCAGGTTTACACTTGTCAGTGGTCTGACTACAGTTAGCTACCTGCTATAAAGGTCCACTTCCTTTGACTGGAATTGACTTACGGCTGTGTGGCTGACACATGTGTCATGTTGGGTGTGTGTTATCAGCATCAAATGAGAAGTGGCTGCTGCCTTTTCCCAAAGTGATTAACCAATAACCATTGGCCTTTTAATCATATGTTGAAACTTTGAGTTTAAACCAGGATACATTCACATTTTTCCACACACACATTCATGTTTTAATATTTGTTCTAAAACCCAACCGTATAAATGGTTTTGGAAAACAAATTCAAAAAATGTCACCCTGGTCTAGAACAAGATCTTTTACTAATAATCGGCTCCTCTGAATCAAAGGTGAACCTTGACACCGCTCAGCAACTCCTCCTCTCTCATCCCATTATTTCATATCAGAACAATTAATCCAGAAAACGACTGTGCCAGCCATTATAATGTGGCAAGGATGAATCGATACTCCACACTTTATTGTACGCCTTTGCAGTATGATACAGTATTCACACACAGGGAGTTACTTTTAACAATGGTGACAGCCTTTTTTGCTTTTGATGTTATCATTATGTTACAGATGTAGCAGAAGTTTACACAGTGAGGCCTTAAAGTCTGAGAACACTTAACCATTCAAGTGAATGTATGTTTTTCACTTCCTGGTTATATATCAGCTTCTACATTTATAACACATCTTTTAGTTTAGTATGGTATAAGTAGTGCATCTGTAATGTAAAATAAACCATTCAGTGTTCACACACGGATGAGGATTCAAAACTTTATTAATAACCCACTATGCTTGACCCAGTGCTAATGTCTGTTTATGTCTGGCTGGAAATGGTTCCAGAGCAACTGGCTGAGACAGTGGAAGCTGTGTTTGGTGCTCTGCTCTCAGCTGTGTGTGAATGTAATGGATGTATTGTTCTTCAGGTGGGAGAGAGTGAGAGGTCGTTGATCCCACTGTGCCATCATTCCCACAGGCCGGCCCAGCAGCTCAGAGGCTGCTGCCTAGTTCTGCTACATATTTTATATCCATTAGTGCACATATACACATGTTGAAGTTGATATTCAAAGAGGAACTGTGATGGTTTAATAAATGGCTTAACTTGTTACAAGGGAGAATGGAGGCTCTCTGCGAACTTTTCAAGATTGGGGCCGCTGCCCCGGTGTCCCACCTCTCATCTCTGCACACTGTAGCACAAATGTGCCTCGTAACCTGTAATCTCTTGTTTATGACAGATTAAACTACACAAATATACACGTTCTAACATTGTATATGATATATATAATGTCATGTACCGCTCTATTGATTGATTTCTCGCTGGCTTTATTGTGAACAAATACACATGGCCAGGAGGAGGGTTAGCAAAACAGTGGAAAAGCGACCGGACTTGCATAGTTCCCCTTTGAACTTTACAAACTTCCAGTGTAAAACAATAAATGTGTTTATTGTGTTCAATATGTAATTGTATACCTGTGTGTGTCTTTTCTGAGCTGTGTGAATGCAGTATTTGGGTGCACTGTATGCATGTGCATGTGTCTGAGGTTTTGTGTGTTTTGTGCTGGTGTGTGCCTAAGTGGCCATTGTGCAGACAGAGTGGAGGAGAGGGAGAGCAGCTCGCAGCATAAAGCCACCAGCCCAGCTCAGCGCCTCCACCAGCAGCCAGCCAGCCCCACTCGGCATGCACCTGGCGTCCCCTCACACACACCACCATTATTAATTGCTAATACATATTTATGTGGCACAAATTTGCCATTTGTTTATGCATAAAATTATCAATAGCGCGGGGCGCTTAGCCAGAGAAAACGGTGACCTTTTTAAAGAGTAATAAATGGAACTGTATGTGTGTGTGTGTGTGTGTGTCCGTGTGTGTCTGTGTGAGTGTGTTTATCTAATGGCTGATGTTTAAGAGGGAGGTATTGGGTTGGAACAAGGGGAGGAGGGTGGCGGTTTTGTGGCTGGACGTGGCAGAAAGGCAGCTAAGGCCTGCCAAGAGGAGATCCACTGATCTGGATGTTTACCCACGGTTTGTTGTTCACGCAGGCAGTGAGCTGTCTTTGTCCTCGGCTTCATTAGCGCCGTCCGTGCTCACAACGTCTGCACTGAGTGTGCCTTCGAGTGTGTGTGAGGATGGGTTTGTGAATATACGGACATCGGTGAGTGAGCATTGTTGACAAAATGTGCAAAAAGTGTGTGAAGGTGTTTGTGAGTGTGGCCTCAGTGAGCCTTTATGCCCACACCCACAAACACAATAAAACAATACATAGCTCCACCCACTTCATCATCATCATAATGATAATAACTTTATATGTATAGCACATTTCATACAATTATTGCAGCTCAAAGTGCTTCACAATAAAAGAAGGAACATTAAGAGAACATAAAAAAAACATGATGAGAAAAGAAAAGAGACAAAACAACAACAAAAGAAAGAAAACACCATCTTTCCCCAGCATTAGCACAGTTTACATTAAAGGGATAGTTCACCCAAAATTGAAATTTCACTCATTATCTCCTCCCCCTCATGTGGACTAAGGGCTGGGAGAAGTTTCAGAGTTATCCGTGGCTTCTCTGAGTTACAGGGGGTCTCGGCGTAGCAGTGCATGTCCATATAACGGTTGCAAATGGATACCAACTGTCTTCGTAACAAAAAGACACACCAAAAAACATCCAAATAGCTCCATGCTGCTCGTATGTAATGTCCGTCTTGTATTGAAGCCCCGAAATGCGGAAATTGTCCCGAAAAAAATTAAATAAGTCTATTTTTCAAGCTTGTTTGTAGCGGAAGCTCCTCTTCCCGGTTCGTCAAATTTGGAAGAACCAGGGTCTGTCCTCTTCCCAGTTCGTCCAAATTTGACGAACCGGAAAGAGGAGCTTCGAGAAGCTTCCGTTACAAGTCGACATGAGGTTGAGTAGATAATGAGTGAAATTTCAATTTTGGGTGAACTATCCCTTTAAATCAGTTGCCTGGCCTTTTTGAACAAATCTAAAGTAAGACTCTTTGACATGAACTGAATAGAACAGGGATGGGTTGGGACTGAATGGATCAGACGGGGATGAACCGGGACAAACTGGGCCAGACGGCATTGATCTGGGCTGGACCGTAGTGGCTAAGTTGAGACACACTAACAGCTGGTGGCTGTACTTTCACATTTATCACCCAGAAACAACACTGGCATTAATGTTCTCATCCAACTCTCTGCAAGAAAGTGAGTAAATATATTTCCTAAAATGTAGCACTACTTCTTCATCAGACGGAGAACCCAGCTGGAAATAAGGTTACAACAAACAGAAACAAAACCATCAAGATGGAGAAAACAAACCAAACAAAACAAGGTGCACTTGCTCTGCGTAGCCATGTTTTAATGGATAAACAGAGCTTCAATTTTCTACAGAGCAAAGTGTTGTAGCTCCTTTTTTCTCTGTTGCAATGAATTGAACAATGAAAAGAAACACAACAACAAAACAAACAAACAACATTAATCAGTATAATTTCTAAATCAAGAGGACAAGGACAAGTGTTTTTAAACTGTTTCCCTAAGAAAAAAAAAAAGAAGTGCTCTAGCGTTGAGCAGGAACCCTGGAGGAAACATTCACTCTGCACATTTCACACAAAAGACATTACAGGAAAGAACAAGTATTTATACATTTTATTCAGTTATTCAAAGTGTTGAGTGTGTCTGACCTACACATCTTCCTCTTAACACTTTGCTTCTTCTCCTCTTGTAGTTCTGCCTTTGTCACTTTCTCAGTTCTTTTTATTCCTTGTTCCCGTTCTCATCTTGAAGACTTCCCGTCTCTCTTTGTCTCCTTACAGTTACTGATTTTCCTCTTGTGTGTTCTCTCCTCTCTGATGATCCCTCCTGCTTCACACTCCTTTTTTCTTTTCTCTTCCCCCTGTAATATCTCTTTAGTGGGTTTTTCATCTCCGTATGTGTGTGTCTGTGTGCTTGTACCTCACAGTGTTATCGTCAACCTGACTGTTTCTGAGTATGAAATCCAGCTAAATCTCGGTGTTCCTGTTTACCAGGGTTGGCCGTCACTCTGATGGGTATTCACTTTGCAGCAGAGCCACCTCTCCAGGGATACTTGTAGGTCAGCTGCTATTTTCATACCACACACATGTTTTTAAACTAAGGCAAACAAACACACATTGAACTGGGTTGAGGGACACCGTCGGTCTCCTGTTCATGCTCCGTCTCTCTATCTAACATACACATGGACACTTTCCCTCTCTCTGTAACCCAGCTTTCATGTGGCCTTCATGAGGTCACACACAGGGCTCAAGTCAGTTTCCATGACTACACAGTCAGCATCCAGCCAATAGGCATTCTCAGCTGGCCTCTATGGGGCCAGTGGGCAGCCAGAAAGCATCATATCTGTACATCTGAGCATATAGGGGGAGCAGTCTGTGCATGTTTGATATTGTGTGTGTGTGTGTGTGTGTGTGTGTGTAAGAAGGGGATTAGTGCAGGGGCCTTTCATGTGTCTTGTGTGGTACATTAACAACAGTTTTTATTTTTGAAATTGAAGGAAATATGTCACATGGGCACGCATCCCTAAAGTGGTGGTGTTAGTTGAAAACTACATTTGAACTTCTGCATTTTATTTATAATGAGCATAACGAGAGATGAGAGGGTAATATGAGGAAGAAGAGGGAGGAAAATCTGAGCCAAAACTCCCTTCCACAAAGGCTCCAGCCTGACACTCTTCTCTCCCTAAATACTATACAAAATCCACCCGGGCATTATGCAAAACGTGCCAGGAAACTCTCCTCTTGAGAAACAGGATTCACAGAAACAGTGTAGGGAACTCCATGGGACAAAGACTGGCCATTTAAATATAGAAGTAGAATAAAAAAGAACAAAACATCCTCATTGGTCAGTGCAAAATCAGGACAGCAATGTGTCAGCCAAGGTTGTATTGGAGGGGATCAAATGGGCCCAGTACTGCTTTTTTATGGGCTCTGCTCAAAAGGGACAAATAACAGATTCTATTTTTACTACTTTACATTTTATGTTTTAAGGGAGACATTGTTCCACTGGCTCTCACCATGGGACAGTCTGTCTTAACAAGCTACATTGAACCATCAAGCCGTGTAAAAAGAGCGAACTCGGTCGGGAGCACATTAGCTGCGTGGTGTGTGCTTTGTGACTGTGGAGCGTCTTGGCTTTCATTCTGGCGCTCATGTTGACGGGTTAGAGTGGACACACTGCCTGCGTAGCATGATTTCAGATTTCAGTGTTTTGCCCAATTTTCATGTGTAACTAGTGCAATTCTCTGCAAAAATAGACACGGTAAAGACCTGCTGACAGTCGTATCAACACCTTTCAATATAGTTTCAATTTCTGGGCTGAATATCAATATGTCACCAAATGTAAATACTTGTAACTAAACCATTTTAGCAGCTGCATAAAGAGGCTGTCTGTTTCAATGACACTTCTTGTCAAAAATAAATCAGAAATTAATTTGTACTGAAAAGAGACCCGACATCCGAGTAGCCGGCTGTTGGCCGTTATCCAAGGGAAACTTGGAGAAGACGGAGCTGGCAGTAGCAGCGACACAGCAGACACGTAGCCCACTGTTTCCCCGAGGTTTAGAAGTGTTAGGAGAAAACTGACTATGCTCATTTGAAAAAAAAAACATGTAAAAAACAAACATGTCATTTTCTATGGCTAACTAAATCAGAGATGTTGACAAAGTTACTGATGTTAGACGTTAGACTTTACTGTTCGAATTGGTTTGAGGAAAACGGTGCAGATGTGGACTGTATTTTTGGGGCAATTTTTTACCTTTACCGTTATTTGATAGCATAGTTGAGAGAGACAGGAAATGGGGAGGCAGAAAGAGGGGGAATGACATTCAGTAAAGGGCCGCCCAATGCGGATTCGAACCGGGGCTGTCTGCAGCAAGGACTATAGCCTCTGCATATGGGTTGCCTGCTCAACCCACTATGCCACACTGCAGGAGAGATGTTTCTGCATGGTCCTAGTGTATGCTGATTAATTAATACACACAAAAACCACATACACAGACATTATGTGTATCTGCCCTATATGGCCCTCTAAAAGTTAGGTATAGGAGAAACACTACAGGCTATTTGACCACACACACAAAGTTTGTATAAGGTATGGCAAGTATTGTTGACAAGCCATGAGTCTTGACTGACAAGATACAGTGTATTATATTGTATTAGTATTAGTTCAGTCTGATGGAAGTTAAAGGGACAACGAGGAGTTTCTCCATCAGCAGAACGAAAAATTCTGCGACAATAAAAAAGTCTCATATTAATGTGGATGAATCTCCGCTACCCACACTTGTTAATGGGCCCATTTTCGACAAATATATCGTTTTGTCTCTATCGTTATTTTGTTATTATTAGTGGTGGTGGAAATGCTGGGCGAGCCGACCAGCGTTTCTTTACTTTCGGTTTCACGGCGAGTCATGAGAATAACGCCGCCGAATCGCCGTTTATGGTCGGAACTACGACGGTATGTGATCGTCTTCAAACCTCTGACTTTAATTCTTGATGAATGAAAACATGAGTCTGTCTTGCGCCGGTCAAAGAATTTCACGGTGCGCGGAGGCTCATAAATGTAGTGTGAAAACGCTTCGCTTTTCCAAAACTCCTCGTTGTCCCTTTAATGTGTGTTGCAAAATGCTAATGTAGGATAATGAGCATGTACGTGTGCAAAGCTCCACTGTTGCCCATGTTTTTGTTGCCATTTGTTGAAATAAGAGTCATGTCTCTGCTGTTGCACTGTTCAGATGCTCCGTGTCCCTCGCTGTATTCTCTGTTGCTCCCAGCAGTGGGGGTTGAACGAGTGTATGACCTGGGACCCTGGGAGTGGAGGAAGGCTGAGGGGGCCAGAAAGGTAAATGGTCAGACAGACAAGCAGCATATGGAGGGTAGGGACAGTGGGATTGCTTGTTTGGTAAGTGAAAGCCAAGGGAGATGGCTAAGACAGCTGAGACAAAAGAGACATATGGAGTATAAACACCAAACCTATTTTGTGTGTTTGCACTGAAATGGCTCTAGGGTTGAAAGTTTAGTAAGAAATATAATATTTATGGCTTTCAGCTAGTGGTGGAGAAATAGCACCGAAGGACGGGCAGGAGGAAAAATTGTCAGGCAGACAGACAGGTACGTTGACAGACTGTTAGACAGGCAGGCGCTGAGGTGTGAGTTAGGTCAGTCTAGCTGGGACATATGACTCCTGCCAAGTGCCAACCCAGAGACCCTGAGGGACCACAGAGGACAGAATAGAAGAGGAAAGACCCTCATGCCATCTGGACAAGGGACAAAGAGTGGGAGATAGCATGAGCAATGAGTGTGTCTGTGTATGAAAGAGAGAGAGTGAGGGCAAGTATAGCCCAGTAACAATGCCAGGTCAGTTGAGAGCACTGGCCTTCAGAGACACACAAGCGCACACACACCCGCACACATTTTTACCGGAAACTCAGGCATACACAAACCTTCTGATGCAAACAAATGCATGGGAGCACATTCACACGAGTAAACATACTTACACACACACAAACACAGATACTTTGACAGACTCCATGTCACTGCTGTCACTTCATCTGCCAGAGCAACCATCTAGAAAGCTCCATCCTCAAATCAGATTGTGTGTGTATGTGTGTGTGTTGTGTCCTCCTCACTCTCCCTCCTTTCCATCAGATACCACTGTGGTACCATGCTTCACAGGGCATTCTATTGTCCGACATATGGGTTTTGTTCATCTGCTCCGTCCAGGAAACAAAGCCAAGCGGGCAGAATGGAGTCCTTCGGTTTGATGCCTTCTCAGTCAAGTCCAGTTGCCTTTAATGTTAGAGTGAAACTGGGGTACTGGTGGGGCTCTGCTAACAAGGTCACTGGCCCCAGCGCTGGGTCACTTGTTGTATGCTGATTTCCAGTCCAGCTTCTGGGTCAGCGGCCGAGGTTGGGAGAGCAGATTGCTACCATGAGTAAATGTGACAGACACACTTTCTGTGAATAGTTAACCCACATGATTTGCCCCCTAAATTCCAGTCTTTGGTCTCCGTTCATTCCAGTTCAGTATGAAAGTCGACTTGAAACTTTCTTTAGATGGATAATCCAGTCCTTTGTATTTTTATTATAATGACAAAGTGACATTACAGTTCAGTAACACCATAGATGCTAGCAGGAACAGGATGAAAACTTTTCTTTGATGTTGCTTTTATCAAAAATACAACTTCCTTGACCTGCCATTCCCATATCCAACATTCTCCAAACCAGCCTTAAAGAGGAACTATGCAGGATTTGTAGCTTAACTATGCTACATTTTTCTGCCTTCCACGTGGGTGTCACTTATTGCGTCTCTTGGCTGAAAAACAACTTTGCAAGATCCTCTCCTCTGTCCCGGTGTCCCAGCTCTCGTCTCTGCGCACCGCGACACAAACGCGCCCCGTGACCCGTAATTTTTTGTTTATGAGAGATTAAACTACACAAATACAGATCACATATATAACAACATATATGATATATAACATTATCTACCGCTCTATTGATTGATTTCTTGCTGTCTTTGTTGTAAACAAATGCACATGGCCGGGAGGAGGGTTAGCAAAACAGCGGAAAAGCGACTGGACTAGTTCTTCTTTAACTGCTGACTCAAGCATGCATTGTAAACACTATGATAACTTAACTCGGCTTGGGGTGATATTGACCTCTTTGTGTGTGTGTATGAATGTGTATGCACAAGTATGACAGGTCTATTCAGGGCATCTGTGTAAGACTGAATGAATGACTATGACCACTAATCTGACAAAATTCTGAATGGCAAGCATCACTATAATTTAAGGTGCTATACATATACTGTACGTACGTAGTGTACCTGGTATCTCATGACTCATTTGGCAGATGCTTTTATCCAAAGCCTCAGTGTAGTTGTAGACCTTCTCTTTAGAGATCCGGATAATGTCCCAAGTTTTCCATAACGTTCCAGAAATCAAGAATCCTATGCAGTAATTTGGACTTGAACTCTTCACTTCCACCAGGACTTATTAGCTTCAAAGACATGGGGCCTCGGCCCCCACCTGGGTGCTTTCTGTTTCTAATGAATGTGTGTGTGACACAGAGTGGGTGGGTTGGTGTGTTTACAGGCATGTGGGTGCTGAGGAGCTGATGGCATAAACAGATAAAGCTGTGATGGAGGATGTACACTCTTTTGTTTGAGTTTAAGAGACAAACGGCTGTCTCAAATACACACACAAGCATGGGTGCATGCATACACACACCACCCCCTCTCTGCAGTGTGTATACACCACACGTCAGGTCTTAAGTGCTTGGTAACAAAGGGTGAGTTTATCCCTGGGTTTCACTGTAAATACAATGGTGAGTAATGCTAAGACGACTGGCCTGTGGTCACTGCAGCCATGCACAACAGAGATAGAGAGGGAGGTTGGAGTGGTGGTGGTGTGTAGTTTTTTTTAATAAGGACTCTCTATAGCCTCTGGCCTCCTTTTTAAAGGTGAGGTTTGTTGCATTTTGTGTTTCTCAAAACCAAAACCACATTTCCCATAAATCTTGCTTTCCCCTCCCTGGCGTCAGGCCATCTTAAGTTTTTTTTAAAGGAAAAACATGAGGAAGAGCAAGGATAAGGGCCTTTATCAATTATTAGAGATGCTAAGCTGTCGCCTGAACAGATGAACTGGAATTAAATTCTTATTTTTTGGAAGATGACTGGTTCTGCTTCAGTGAACAACAATAATCCAGATGATTTCCTGTGTACCGTTCAACACCTGCATGTCCTGCACCCCTCAAACTCAAACTTCCTGCTACTTTCCAGTGGTTTGTAGGATAAACATTAGATAACAAACATCTCTATACAGTATCTAAATATGCCAGTTTTTTTTAATGCTGTTCCTACGGCCTTCCGTGTTTCTTTATCTAATAGTTAACACTGTAAACATTAGGTTGATAGTGATGGAAAATAGTTTTCTCTCTCTCTCTCTCTGCATATGTATATAATTATATTGTTTGTCCATGTTTGCTAGCTTTCAGTCTTTACTGCCATTGTTGATGCAAAGCAAAGCTTCTTTGTGCCTTACCAGCATCACTGGACCCATTACATCTTAGTTTTAAAATGACAAAAAAGGCAACTAATGTCCTTTTTGCTTTATTTATATCTGGCATCAACACTGCTCTTTTTCAAACCCTAAATTTTGGATTTTGTTGGATCCATTTGTTTGAAAATTCAGACACTGTGTCGTAGTTTGAATAAGTGGAAAAAGAGCCTTTAGAAACGTTGATGCAGACAGACCTCACCTCCTGATTGGGTCTTTTCAGTCAAGGTGGTGCAACATTGTGTAGCCATCAGAAGTAACACTGCTCACACTGCTGAACATGGAGATGAAATGTCTCATTAAAGAATAAATAAGCGCCAAATTAGTTGTTCATCAATTGCACATATTGATTTTAAAAAATCATGATATTGATTAGAGAGATGTTGCTGCTGCTGATAATTCAGGGCTTCAAGACACTTGACAACCTGAAGACACAGGACCAGGATGCTCTTTGAAACCAGTTTGGCATAAACATCTGAAGCCTCCTACAACAAATAAAGCTATTGTTATTGTGGCAAGCTGTCTATACGGTCAACCCCCCCGAAACACACACACACACACACACACACACACACACACACACACACACACACACACACACACACACACGCACACACACACACACACACACACACGTATAGATACACACACAGCTCAGCAGTGGGAGCACATCATCTGTCACCCAGGGCCCAGGCGGAGGGGCGACAGATTGTCCTCGCGGTGTTCCTTCAGGTCCCATTGCTCCAAACACACACACACACTCACAGACACACACACACACACACACATACATGCAAACAATCTGTCCACTGACACACTGTTCTCATAGTATTCCCTAGGAGTGCAGGCAGGGCGGTTGCATTGCCTTTATATCACAGGAGCATTAATATAACACATAATGACTTACAGCATTTTTACATGGGGACACAGAAGTGTTTCACTGTAGTGTTGTGGAGTGTGTGTGTGTGTGTGTGTTTTTCTTTTGTGTAGTCAGTATACACACATGTCCTGCTTATTTTCTGCATATTTATCATAGTTTGCATGGCTTTTATGCTCGGGCCTTTGTTCTTAGACAGTTGGAAAGTAGAATTACGCTGATGAGGAGGAACGTCTGACACACATACACACGCACACATACACACGCATGCACACAGAGTGAGTGATGTTACAGTTAAAGATTAACCACATTCGTACAGATCAAATGGGGGATCACTACTTGCGGCGCAGAACAAATGAATCTTACATCAATGGCTTTTTTGCAGCTATATGATAGGGCATAGTGGGGAGATCAAAATGCCAGGGTGACGTATTTAACCGTCACAAAACAGCCATATCAATTAAACATCAAGAGCACGCATTCTATAGCCTCACCCAGTGATAATCAAGGGTCTTTTTAGTATCAAAGTGCTGCTCAGTAAACGCCAGGCCTTTAAAGATCATCATCCATAAACATTACCTGGCTTTGTTCTTCACTCTCGGGGAAAAGCGCACAGACCTGCACACCTTCCCTTCTCTTTTTGCTGTCTCTCTTCCCCAGGCCCTACCTGCTCCTGACCCTTCTCCTCAACTTCATTCCTTTCCCCTCTCTATGTACATGCGCGCGCGTCTCTGTGCAAAGTTGCGAACCTCGTAGATCAACCGAGCTCACACCCTTCCTTAATGTGCCTTCTGTTCCTCCGTGGAATTCTCTCGCCTTGAAGAGAAGGGGATGGTGAGATGAAGGCGAAGGAGAGGGAGAGATAGAGCGCAGGTAGTTTCATTACCCCCCCCCCTCTCTGGGTGCCTGGGTTCTAGCCAATTAGGCCTATTAGCAACAACAAAACACAAGAAAACACAACAAAACCCAGTCGGCAGGCAGGCAGGTAGTTAACGGTGGGAGGAATTGTGATCTCTCCCACCGTCAGAACAAAGAAAACGCTCTCCAGAGTGCCGCAGAAAGAATTTATACCTCCCGGTGTTCTCAATTCTACAATTAAACTCTTTACTGCAATTTCCCGTCAGTTGGAGTCTCCGAAGGGACTTTTCAATGCACTGCAGTGATTTTTACACCTGCAAAGTGGTGTGTTATGTAATTAACCAAGTTGGAGACAATTGCTCAGAAGTGTAGAGAAGGCACAGCTTTGCAGCTCTTAAACATCACTTTATCCTTTATCCTGTGATGCATGCGGTGGTGCCATATTGACCTAATTATCAGTTTACTTTAGCTCTCTGGCTCACTGGGTAATCAGCTGACTACAATTTAGCTATTTGGTCGATCTTTGATGGCCAAAGTGAGACCACTAATTGTGGTCGATGTTCCAGAAAGAAATGAGCCTTAACTCAAATCATATTTCTATTCTATTTTCTAATAATGGAAATTACCAATAAGTCAGCCAGAGAACACAATCTGACTTAAAAGGAGACTGAACAGACCACTTAAATGAACTCTGACTTACTCCGAATAATGTTGGCTTTTACAGTTATGATGATGTAAATTGTCTTATGAGCGCTGCCATGGTCATAAAACTTCACAGGAGATGAATGAAAGGTTTCAAACTCCAGCACAATGTGCTTCTGTAGATGCATATTACTCTGATTAAAGACTGGTTCAAAGAGGAATTAAGTTTCCAGAAGTGGAACCAAAATACCAGCTCTCTGATCTCAGACCACACAGACCAGGTCCAAACTGACCAACCTGGTCCTGTAAATTCCTCCATGCTTGATCAGGTCATGTTTCATGTTTTTACTTCAGTCTCGCCTGATATTGCTGCCATGTTTTGAGCTATTCTCAGATTGTCTACTTGTACAGTCTCTTATGGTACTAATATAGCTCAATGCATGCAGATAAAGTCAAAAAACAAATGTGTAAATATGAGATATGGAATAACTTGTACTGTGCCAGATACTGTATCTCTGTCATCTCAACCATATAATGGTGTTTTACAATAAGGAAACTGATTGTGGCCCATTAAATGCTCCAGATACTGGATTGCTGCTGCAGCTGCAGTCCATGCAGTGGTCTACACAGAGTCAAGAAGCTGTGTAACATAATTACATGTCACTTACATTTAATCACTGGAGATTGGAGCCATGGCAAAAGTGTGAATTAAGTTTTCACAAGTATCTGGATGTGGCAGTCAGCTGTGATATGACTTTGCCTTTTCCACCTATGAGGCAGCAGGGAGACGCAATGATTAGAGCAACATGGCTGGAAGAATCAAATCCCCAAAATGTATGTTCTACATCATTTATTCTCTTTTTTCTGCTCACACTCCTTCCCTTGATTTCCTCCGTATATCCCTCTGTCTCTCATCAGTCTCTTAAGACCCCTTTACTCCACACTCAGATTAAATGCTCCATGCTACGTATAAAATCCATTAACTCAACATGCCGATACACAACCGTCACCCAGATGGGAGCCGAGTGTGTATTGTGTGGACGTCATGTTGAGGCGGAGGGAGATGCAATCAAATAGAGATGTGCAGAACAAAAAGGGGCAGTGGGTGGAGGGAGAAAGACAGAGGGAGGGAGGGATGGAGGGAGTAGGCAGGGAAGTAAACTAAATGTGACATCTCATATTTGACTTTTCACTTCCCATTTAGCTGACACGTCCAAGATAAGTGGAGGAAAGATTACTGGTCTCATTCTGTTAGACAAAGGCTTGTGTGTGTGTGTGAGCGCGTTTGTTGTTTCAGGCATGTACATTTTATATTGTAGACCCTTTAGCTCATTCTTTTATATGACTGAACTCTGACCTGTTTATTCATCATCAGTGTGGAGTTCAATATACGCCTCCATGAAATTTCATTGATTTACATTTTGTACTGCATGTCTTGTGATATATGACTCCATTTTTGTAGCTCTTAAAGGGAACCTCATTTGTCATACTTACCGATAAGACTGTTTTCTGAGATCTGGAAATGTGGCAACATTACTCGCCTGAGCTAAAAGGAAGTACAGTTAAAACACAAGTTGGGTTTAAACAAAGCCACCGTTCAGCCAAACTTTCAACAATGGAATGTGATGAAATTAGAAACTGTTGTAAGCATCACTCAACTTATTGACAGACTGCTTGCTTAAACTTTGAGCTGTAATTGTAGCTCACAGTCTTCCCTTGTAATGATGGTTCAGCAAAGCCAATTCAGATCCACTTGTTTTTTTAAACTTTATTTTTTGGGCATTTTTTGCTTTTTATTTGATAGCATAGTTGAGAGAGACAGGAAATGGGGAGGCAGAGAGAGGGGGAATGACATGCAGTAAAGGGCTGCCAGATATGCATATGCATGTGGGGCGCCTGCTCAACCCACTGCTCCACACGGCGCCTGGTTCACTTGGTTTTACCAAAAACTAAAACTGTGTCTCTGTTCAGAAGCTGTCTGCTCGTCTTAACATTTGTACCTCTTGCCCTGTCACAGCTTGTTTTATTGATGTAGCTGTGATTTCGCCAATTGCACTGAGTAGCCTATGATTCTATCATGATTGCCAGGTTAAGCAGTTTCTGGTTCATTCTTTAACATTTCACCCTCATATAATATTCATCATGATATTTGATATTTTTTGCAGTGTGTACAGATCAAAGTAGCAGTGAAAGAGAAATGCCCCCATGTTTCTGAATTCACTGTCTGTCAGCTTCTATAAGACAAAATACACATTGTGGATAAAGCAACACTGTTTACCTATAAAATAGCTTTATCGCTCATGTGAAAAGAGTAATATTGTGTGTGTGTGGCTGCTACAACACGGGTGCCCGCTGAAGCAAACAAGAGAGGCAGCAGTAATCTTCATCTCCAATTACACACTGGGAACACACCTCTGGTGTGTGTGTGTACGGGTGTGTACGCAATCACACATTTGTGTAACCCTTGTGTGTGACTGTTTGACTGTGTTTGCGTGTGTATGTGTACATACTGTATGTGTGTGTGTGTGTCTATATCCCCCGCAAGGCCCCGGGGTTACAGGCAGCTTGGTGACGGTGCAGATGGGATAACATATGACATGTGAGTGACTGAGTTAGTGTGTGTACGCGTGTGTGTGTATGTGAGCGTGTGTGTGTGTGCGTGTGGGTCCATCTGGGCTCCCCCCTGATCAGCCGGGGCTCCCTCTGCTCTCTGTGGCCCACTGGGGAGCCGGCGGCATGAGGGAGTGAGAGAGCAGCGAGCTGCCTACCTTCAGCCGCTCTCACCTCCACCAAGTCTGACTGCACTGCAACTTCACACACCAGCTAAATCTGATTGATTTTATCTTTACATTTGATTAGATTTTTCAATAATGAACTCTGTTTAAACCTCAGGTTGCCCTCAAATGATTCAATGCAAAATATTAAATGACTTAACAGGGATAACAGAAAAATCATGATCTATTAAGTATAAATTAAAGAGGAACTATGCAAGTAACAGTCGATTTCATAGTAATGTCATGTTTTGCACAAAGGCAAAAGATTACACATGCTTTTCATGCTTTGAGTTTTTTAGAAGGGTTAGCCTAACCCTAACCCAAGGCCAGAATTTGTCCTTGCAATTGACAGATATTTCTGGGCTATTTCTACACAATCAATTTCTTGGCTATATTTGTTGACATTACTATGAAATTCAGTGTTTCCCCCAGAAAATTTGTTAGTTAAGGTGGTGTCTGACCTGTCGACGGGGGGGGGGGGGATCGATCGACGGGGGAGGACGTGCCGTGCCGTATTAAAGTTTCGCTTTCAACACGCGCTGCTGTTCTGCGTGCGCGCTTCTCTGTGGTGTGTATGTGTGTGAGGGGATGCGGCCACTCGTCCGACGGGGGGGGGGCGGCGGCGAATATCGCTACAATTTTTTTTTTTTTTAAGATGTTAGTTTAGGCGGTAGCTCTTTGTTGTTAAGGCGGCCGCCTTAACAGGAAAGCGCTGCGGGAAACCCTGAAATTGACCATTATTTCTAGACATTATGACACAATTACTTGTTTTTTCTTGGCTATTTCTTGACATTATCACGTAATTAGCGACCTGTCAATTAAAGGGTTACCCAAAGGTGTTTTAAAGGGACTACGAGGAGTTTTGGAAAGCGAAGTGTTTTCACACTACATTTCCCACGAGCCTCCGCGCGCACGGTGAAATTATTGGACCAGCGCAAGAAAGACGAAAGCGAAAACATTTGCCAAGAATGTTTTCAAATCAAGAATGAAAGTCGGAGGTTCAGAGACAATCAGATACCGTTGTAGTTCTGACCATAAACGGTGATTTGGCGGCGTTATTCTCATGACCCGGCGGGCAGCGAAAGTAGGAAATTCTGGGTGAGCCGACCACTAAATAATAATATCAAAATAACTATAAAGACAAAATGATATATTTATTGAAAATGCACCCATTAACAAGTGTGGGTAATGTAGATTCATCCACATTAATATGAGACTCTTTTATAAGCAAAAGCAAACTCCTCGGGGTCCGTTTAACAGTCTGCTAAGAACCCTGTGTCAAAATACTAGACTTTCTTTGCCCAGCATTGACCCCCATCGCCTCCCCACAAGTGAAGATAAGGTCGAGTCAGAACATTTGACTGCAGTGAGTAGATTTATGTAGAATTGGCACTAAATAACACACAACGCACACATTGTATGGACATTGGAAAAGCCATCTCTTGCCAGCATGCCGACCAATAGTGGGGCAATGCCAGAATACAGTTTGTACAATGTAAGTCACTGTATGTATATCCTCTCTTCAATGAATAATTAGGTTTTTTTTAGACTACAACACAAGTTCATGTGTGAATTACATGCTGTGTATACTGTATCTTTTTTGAAGTTTAATTGGGCCGATTTTTTTTATGTTGAATCCAAGTTTTTCTTTAGCTGGCATAGACTTCATGTTGCCAAGCCAATGGCGTCGGGATTTTACCACCACAAAGGCAAAGCGTTGAATGTACAGGACAGTGTGTGTGTGTATGTGACATTGTGCATTGTGTCCCCATGAGACTTGTCATGGTCTCTTGTTCATGGGATCCAGGTCCATGGCTATTTAATGCGGCTGGCCAGGGCCCGCGTGGTGCTGAGGGGGAAAGGCTGCGGGATTTGGAGCGGTGGAGGCATTGGAGGGATGGTGTGTGTAGTCGGGATGAGAGGGAGACAGCAGGGAGCTGGGCAGTCAGTTTGTTCCCGTTCCATCGGCGGGCTGGAGGCCAGAGCCTGGACTGAGAGGATGAGAGACGATGGAGAGAAAGAGAATGCCGGAGAGCAAGGGAGCAGGAGTCAGGAGAGAGGGCGGCTGTAAGCAGAAAGAGACTGAAAAAGAGGTGCGGGATTAAGGAGAGGGAGACGTGAGGTCTCCATGACCAGGGCTGGGAGGGTTAGGAAGAAAAGAGGAGATGAAAAGAAAGGGAAATAGAGGAAAAAGAGGGGAAAAGTGGTGGGGATAGGCAGGCTTTCATGTCCAGTACGACCAACGCTAAGATGCTAAAGAGAACTTAACGACGGCCGACGAGTGCAATTAATAATTAAAGCAGCAGCCAATGGTCATGGAGGTCACACTGGCTGGACAAGCTGCCCCTCCACCTCCTACCTTCAATCACAATGTTGTCATCTTTTCACTTCCCTTTCCTCCTATCACTGTCTTCTGCCTTTGTCGCTGCCTCCCCCTCTCTGTCTGTCTGTCTGTGTCATTTTGGCACTTCTGCACCTACCACACCCCTGCCCCCTAACCCTGCCCTCCGTTGGTTTACCCGTCACCCAACTGCTCTCTCCATCTCCCTTCCATCCCTCTTTTCTCTCCCTCACCCCTCCCAGCTCACGCAGAAACTGCAGCCGTCACTATCAGGTGTTGACGAGTTGCCCTACTTGATATTCATGGGTGAGATTATTTGGAAGTGTGTGTATCGGAGAGAGGGGGGGTTACAGGAGAGGGAGGTGATGGAACGGGTGTGTGTGTGCTGGTTAGAGATGGGGGTTGGAGGGTGTACAGGGTGTACATGAAGCGTCATTACCATATCAAAGACATGCTAGGCTTTTCTGTCCTAATGGTAATTACACTGCCCACAATTGGCGCTCACTGCTCGGATCACAACAACAAGAAAAAAAATTCAAAAAATGGATGGAGGGATGAGGAGGAGGGGTACTAAAGGGAAGTGGGGTGGTGGGTGGATGGGTGGGGGGGGGGCAATTGGCTGAGGCTTTCAGGTTATGTTAATACCGCTCATCTATTTAATTAGTGGCTGGCGTTGGGCTTTGTTTACATCTGATGTGCCCCTTCTAGGAAAGACGGAGGAGAGAGGGAGGGAAGCGGAGAGAGAGAATGGTGAGGACGAGTGAGAATGAGCGGGTATGGGAAAACAAAACCAGAGAGATGGAGGAGGTTAGCGGAGTGGTTTCTGGTGCTGGGTGGTGGGACGGCTGGAGCGAGGTGTGACGGCGCCTCTTGAAGCCGTAATGAGGTCTGTTGTGCGCGGAGCTTTTGATAAGCCTCCTGGCTCCGCCTCCGCTGCTTCTGGTCTCTGGAGCCCGGCGGGGTCGGGGCGAGGGGAATCAACCTGGAAGAAGGCCGGCGCCGTCCGTCCGCCTGCTTGTTTCCCGGCCCCGTTCTTATTACTCACATTAGCATGCAGCCTCTGGTCCATCCCATCACAAGCGGACAGCTTCAGAGTACGGCGATTCACACCTGGCGTTAGAATGCGTCTCCGCGTGCGTCTCAAATGTGACAACTTGTGATCAGATCTCACTTCGTGCTCTCGATGCAAATAAACACGTACATCATCTCTGCTTGAAGAGATGTTGTTTTTAGCCGGTCCATCTATGACAGACGGGTCCATTGTCAGTGTGTTTGTGTGAGTAAGAGAGACAGAGTGGGCCAAGTTCTTATCATTCTGTAACAAAAATAGTAATGAGTTATGAACAACAACAAAACAAACAAAAAAAAACTTTTAGAATCTGTACTTCACATTACAGACAAAACAGACAGTCTTGTTTTTCTGCTGCAGCTAATTGAATGGACGACCTGAACATAAGGTCTGACTGGCTGCAGTGTTTCCTCTACATTCATTTTGGAGTGGCGGGCTGCCATTCCTAAATCCTAGCCGCCACTTCTTCAAAATTCTTTTTTTTTTTTTTAATTGTCAGAAATACACCACCGCCGCATGTCTTCTGTTCATTCATCTCTGCATAGCGCTGATCGTCCAGGCACCACTCCTTAAAAAAAATCCTAGAGGAAAGACTGAAATCTATACAGTAAGCAGCTGGCTCAGTTGCTCCACTGAACTGTGTGTGTGTCTTTGTTTCCTCCCATGTTTGGTGTGAAGCCATGATCTTTGGGTCTGACTTTTTGCATGCAATTTGCCTATGCTTATTGAGCCCTTGCGCCTGAATGCACATGTTCCTTTCAAGTCTTTGTAATGTGAATGTTTTGGCTCCTGAATACCTGTGTTTGCATCTGTATCCACTTTTTAAAAAGGGACTTGTGATGAGTATTGTAATAGAAGCCATTTTACAGCCCTCTCAGGGGAAAGTGAACAGGGAAATGAGACGGAAATGAGAGGGAAATGAGGATTTTTGCCTCTGTAGAAGAAGCCATCACATCTCTGCAGATAGTTGATGACTGTTGCAGTTGCTTCACAGGTATGAGTCAGTCAAGATCTCGGTCAACACTTGATTGTAGTACATATCAGTGGATCATCAAACACAGAAAAAGCAATCAATATTCTGGCTTGAAATCATTACAATACTATATGTGTGTGTCTGTGTGTGTGTGTGTGTGTGTACAACTGCACCCTCAATGCTGGATGAAAAGTGTAACCTGCATAAAAAATTCACTGTGACATTTTCAAAAGGTCCAAAACAGTGAAGATTCTTTTAACACCTTTTACTTCAAAGAGCAGACGGACAGACGGATCTAGAAAAAACGCCTTTGGTTCCAAATGCTCTGCCATTTCACTTAGTAGCACTGAATGATGGGATGTATCCTTTATTTTTTGCCCATGGTTTACTTGAAAACCCTGAGAATTGTTGCCATCTTCTTCAAGGACCTCCAAGAGCGTGTCTTTGAAAAACACTTGTCTCCCAACTGGGGGAAGCTGAAGAAGACTCACAACAAGGCTGTGTGATTTTTTTTTCTCATGCTAAGATCTTTGAACACTGAGAGCATATAGGAGGATTAAAGAGTGAAAAATAGCAAGAAAAGCGAAAGATGACAGGAGAAGTCTATGAGATAAAGAGTGAGAGAAAAGCAGGGCTGTGGTAGAGAAGGCCTGACTGCTCCTGAAAAATACAGTCAGCAGGTCTGCTGTGTGAAAGCTGCCTCTCTGGTAAACACAGTAAAAAAAAAACACTGCAGTAGTTCTATTACTGAAAACAGGGCAACAGAGGAGCGATAGATTGTGCTCAAGGAGAGAAAAGAGAGAGAAGAAACAGGGAGAAGAGAGGGAACAGCCCACATGCTATCACACTGTTTTTAATAACAGTGTAGCGGCGACCCGAGGCCTCCACGTCCACGCAACGGCTGTGCAATGTCTGCTCGGCGTCTGTGCCACACACAAAAGGGCTGCAATCCAAAAGTCAAGCCATTCTGCTCTGTCTATCAGCTGCAGGCTGCAGAGAGGCAGAAGCTGTCAAGGACCTCTGCCTCTTAACTTGCGTATATTTACCCAGAGAGTCTGTGCTGAGGAGACTCTTCACGTCTCTTCATACATAAAACACCGCTCTGCACTCTCAGGTCATGTCCGCACTAATCAGGGCGGATACGAAGCGCTGAATGTATGTGGAAAATCTACACGAGCATTTTCAGATCGTCTTAGAAAAAGTTCATCATCAGCATCGATGCTCCAATACAAGAGGAGAAATGTTCAAGTTGCTCATCTCGGGCATGTGCAATATGCTTTTGTCAAAAGCTTTAGTTCACATCACTATGCCTCAGCACTTGTCCTTGTTCACAATGCAAGGCCAGTGTTTTCAAACGTGAGAGTGCTTTAACAGAGCGATCAAAAGTGACCAACATGGCCAGTTGAATGCTGATGGAATTCTACACTGGAGCTTTAATAGCTGCTCCAGAGAGAGGTGAGAGGTGCTACTCGTTCAAAACAGTGCACACATTTTAGGACAATCTTTTCACAAAGGAATTCA
Source organism: Trachurus japonicus (assembly GCF_045865225.1). Taxonomy (NCBI): domain Eukaryota; kingdom Metazoa; phylum Chordata; class Actinopteri; order Carangiformes; family Carangidae; genus Trachurus; species Trachurus japonicus. Next base: position 24,745,388 of record NC_140929.1, read on the forward strand.
AAGGAGTTGTATTATTTGTATGAAAATGTTTGAAAATGAAACATGAAAAAAAAAAGTACTCTGTTACCGCGGCACTTGAAGTGTGATTGCGAGATATTCAGATTTGGATATCTTCCCCTCTCAACACAGACACCAGAAAAAAGTTTCAGCATTTTGACTCCTTTACACCTCCACATCCTCACACACTCACTGGGCCAGCCAATGTAGGGCCACCTCACTGACAGAGGCAGAGCGCTGTCCCTGGACTATCGAGACGGTCAAGTCAACATGTTCCTCTGGCTGCCATCTGTCGTTCATTACAACATAGAAGACATAATGAAGGCAAGAGCTACATGATTGAAACACTGAAGAAATGCTGGACGTTATGCTGTTTTAATTATTTGGAAATATGGAAACATTTAGCATGGAAAATACAGACGTGCTGTGATTTATATTATTAACCACCATTTGGATTTCTAATAAATCTCCTGTTATGGTTTAGTTGATTTAGTTATTTTATAGTTTCTAAAGAAAGAGAGAGCAATAAGTGAATGCAGTTTCAACACAGATATGATATCATAATGACGAGATAACAGGAAAATGTATCATCCATCCAGATGAGCTAATTTTGATACATGTGGTTTTAATTGGATGTGAATATCACATTTAATGACTTACTGAATTGTTTTGTTGTGTTTTACTTTTATTATTAGAATTATTTTTCATGTAAACCACATGGATCTGTGATGACTAGAGTGAGGTCCAGTAGGAGGCGTACTCAGCGCAAGCAGCTCAGCCCGGTCCTTCACCCCCCCCCCTCCACCCACTGGAAGTCTCTCCCTCCGTTTCTTTTCCTCACTTCTTCCTCCTTTCCTCACAGTGTATCAAGTGCATCATCCTCTCACACCTCGCTTTGCCCTCGAGAACAGCGCCCCACTCACTCAGTCACTCACACACACATGCACAGACACACACACACACACACGCGGTGTCACCTCGTAAGTGAGATAAGGAACTTGTGACACCAAAGGGTCCGGCTTCTGTCACCCTGCTACCTCGCCTGGACCACATGGCCTCGGGTGCAGAGAGGAGCGAGAGAATGGAGAGGGGAGGGGTGGGAACAGGAGTAGGAGGGGAGTCGGAGAGAGCTCAGGAGCAGAAAGAGGGAGAGGGAAAAAAAGGAAAGGAAATATGATGAAGATGCAGAAGATGAAGAGATAAAAGAGGAAGAGAGACAGATGGGGCCAGAGAGAGGGAGCGAAAAAGGCAGAGAGAGACAGAGAGCTTAAAAAAAAGCAGCGAGCGAGGGAGCGAGCGGCAGCAGTGCCAACAGAGAGGGACTGTTGTTTTTGGTGCATGTTGTCGGTTGGCTTGCCACCAGTTAGCATGAGGCAGATGCAACCGGGAGCACTTGGTAATTATCGTGGTGAACCTCCCTCAGAGCACATGTGCTTTCCACTCACTAATCTTCACAAAGATTCAACGTGGCCAGTCTGCTTTTCAACATTTCACCCCTGTTAAAACAAAAGACAAATCAAGGAAAAGAACAGCAGCACATAGAATTTATCAAAATTGTGGCTGCATTGAGGCTCCCGTACATGTGTGTGTGTGCGTGTGTGTGTGCGTGTGTGCATTTGCTCAGACCGAGAAACACATTTCAGATGACAACTTCTGCCATCTTCCTCTGGCTTGTTTGTTTTGCGATCAACATCTCCCCGTACATCCCAGTCTTCGGCACGACTACTGCGTTTGCCGTCGCCTCTTATCATCTCTAGTTCAGCAGCTTTCGCGCTCCTTTTCAACAGGTGCTTTTTGGATCCCACCGTTGGAGAGCCGACTCCTGCAAAATCCTGATAAGCCTCCGTACTCATGACTTACCCAGTCACCGATAGAATCTGCATATACCTGCAATCATATGCTCTAGCCAAGTGACAGAAGTGTTCCCTCGCCAACTGGCAGAGATAAGTTATCTCTATCAGCTGTGCTTCCCTACACTTTGAACATAAAATTCAGATGAACACTTGGACTGACTTGACATGAACCGCAGTCACAGTCACATTGGTCGAAATGCCCTTAATGTGCTTAAGCACCCTAACGGTGTATTTAAGATTGAACTGAACTTTGTAAAATGCTTGTTGGTGCATTATCAGATTAACGCATACAAATGTCAGAACTAATGTTGCCTAGCTCAACAGATTAACACTGAATTACATGCTATGAGGCCCCTTACAATTTATGTATTCAAGTGATATAAAGAGGCACATGACAGGACATAAGTACAACATAATCAGAAAAGCTGAGGGGCATTTTAGATGGTAGGAATGCAATTTTTCTTGGTCAAGGCTGCTGCAGGACACATGATGCGGCGTGCCTCCCTCCATCACATGTCCTTGTAACTGCGCCGCACACAATCCCTATTGACAAAATAACAACCGAAAATGAAAAAAAAAAAAATGAAAAAAGGAGAAAATAGTGCAGCCGGGTGACCAGACACTTCATTACAATAATGTGTGATCTGCTATGTAACATTCAACCAGCTGGATCAGTACACTCATTAAATGAAAAGGGTTGTTTTAGGTATTTTGTTAAAGGCTCGATAATGAAGGGACACCTGCTGATCCCTCCCTGCTGGCTTTTATTTCCTGTCCGCTCTTACTCCTTTTCTTTTTAGCTTTGTAGTAGCTCCGAAGTAATTGTGTCTTGCCTCATGCAGAAGGTTTCTGACCGACTGCTGTGCTGCATTTGCTTTTATCAGTCATGACCACTTGGCCTGGCCATTTAATACCTCCCTTCAAGGGTGTTTCCTGATTGGACAGCTGGGACAACAGGTAATCAATACAAAGTCAGAAAGTATTGTCTGAGAATTTACATAAAACAGTCGATCAAAAACATGCATTCAGGAAGAAAAAAACATCATTATTGACTCTAGTGAAGAACAGGCTTTATGTTTATTCGTTGCAAAGAAATGTGTCACACAAAAGGCCTCAAGCTCACATCCTCATTCAGACGCTGAGATCATGTTTCATGAAGTTTGAAAAAGACTTTCCAAATAGAAACAGCAGCCTTAAACATTAATGACAACTGTAATAAATGTTCTATGATACATATAATGTCACATTTATCTTGTCTGAGTAATCAGTACTTCTAAGAAGAGCAATGACGTCATTTTAGACCAAATATACCGTTCATTGAAATTGCTGTAATGTGAGTGTCCGTGCTGCTTTAGCTCATTTTATTCTGTTTGTCCTGAGAAACATCTGCGGTCTTCCTGTTTTTACTGTAACTTTTTATCACATGCATACAGCAACAGTCATACACATCAAGCATGGGTGCAACACATCTATATTTGTACAGTATTTACATCATGCTATATCTATTATTTAGCTATAATTGAGGAAGCTCTGTCTGGTTTTAGGTTTTCACAGCAACTGCTCTTCTGATCAACTTCAGACTTGGCAGGTGAGCTGCTGAGGACACAAAGAAGTGTAGTGTTGGCAACTGAGTTATTTTTTTAAGACAGATTTTTGAGAAAACTTCAAATTACTTGACATTAGAGCTGTTTGATTATGGCAAAAATAATGAATACAGTTATTTAGATTTTGTGTTTTTTTTTAACACAATTAGTCATTAACTTTGGAAACATTAACTTTGCATCCACTGAACCTTTGAAAAAAAGAAAGAAAAAACAGTAGTAGTAATAGAAATACATTTCGAAAACAAGGAGGATTGTCTCTAAATTAAACATTTAAGGATTGAAGTTTAAGAGGAAAGAGTTTATAGAGATCTGGCAAACTGCTTAACACAGTGTTATTGATCTGGCAGTCAGACCACCTATTTTTTGTTAATTTGTTAGAAGGAAAAAAAGAAAAATAAAGAGAATTGAACTCCCATATTCTTTTTTTCATTTTGTCTGTACTCAACAATCAACAGATGCAATATCCATTTCAGATTTCAGATTGAATTTAAGAACACACCCAGAACAAACAGATAATTACTGTGGCTCAAAAACTGTTTAATGTCAATGATCGTGTTCTTGTAATCATTTGAGTCCAATGTTGAAACAACAACAAAAAAAAGATTTACACCCGAGGTGCACAGCCGCAGCTGGGCGATTTACCGAGTTTTAAGGGAGGCCAAACTCAATTGCAGTGGCGCTTTCCACACTGTGGCCATCACACTGCAGAGTGTATTTCTCAGGATCCAATGAAGTGCAGCGTTAAGAGTGTGAAGTTGTTGGATAACACTCTGAAGAAAGCTGCAAGATGGATTAACACAGGCCAAGCAATCAGCTCTGACTGACGGGCCCAAGGCACGGACAGGAAGAAGATAGTGAGCACAAACTCAGATTTGACTTCACATTGCTTGACATGCGCACAGTTTCAAAACATATACATACACACACACAGAGTATATCTGTCTATGTAGGTTAGCAGCCGGACTTCTCAGATACACAAACATTTTTAATTTCGTCAAGAACTTGTAATTGCGGACTATAATTTGGTTCTATAGCGGTACACACTCAGTGACATCTGTGAAGACAGGCTGAAGCAGTTCCTCTATCCCCCTGTCCCCGCGTCCCCCCGCCCCCGTCCACCCTCCTCTTTTCTTCCCCTGTTCTCTCTCTGGACCTCCTGTAAATACCATGTAATCTGTGCTGTTGGACTAATTCTCTAGTCTTTCCCCACGAAGGTCACCAGTGGCTTTCAGTCTTGAACACGTCCGCTGAGATAGTTGGTGTCCTTTCCACCCCCTCACCCCCCCACCCCCAGCACACACACACACACACACACACACACACACACAGTGCAACATGTTTAGTTAATGTTGAGCATAGTCAGCCTTGTTGTACTTCAAAATAAATCACCGCACTGTGGCTTAATAATGTAATGAGTCTTTTTAAGCTGAGCAGACAAGTTGATCCGCTCTGGTACAAATATGGGAACTTTTTTTCATTACGTACACCCCCCCACACACACACTGTCCCCATCTTAAGTGTTGTTTTTGTTGTCTTATCTGTGCACTAATTCCTAAATAGGTCAATCCAAGCAAGTAGCTTCCTATTTGCGAATATGTGAAGTGAAGCACCGGAGCACAAAACAAGAACAAAGAAAGAAAGCATGAGATCTTGAATCTTTCACTGATATTGAGTGACACTTTTATTAAAAACACAGTCCAACTACTTTTCAAACATTTTAAATGCAAAAAGACAATTAATCCCATTGAACCCTCTCTTAGTATTGTACTTAGAGGTGGTGCATTTGACCTGAAGAAGAACAAGAACAATCAATATTAAATCTGCAGTTTTGACATGAGAATTCTACCTTGAAATAATCAAATCTGAAACTTCTGTGTCTGATTCATTCCTTTAATACTCTGCACATTGCATTTCATACCTGGCTCGTATCTTTCTTTTTTTTCATCCTTTTCATAACACTTCTTTTATTCACCTTTTTTATTTTTATTTTCTATGTCCCAGCCTTTTGTTTCATAAATATCTGCCACTGCCCTGAGTTTGGTCATGGTTGTGGACTCGAACGCTTTTGCATTAAAAGCTGAAAAGAATTTGAGGTGGATAATTGGCGCCGATCGAGAGGTCATTGCTGTCTGCGTTTCATTGCATAAAGAGAGCTTGTGTAAGAGATACAGCATTGTCTGTTGTACAGCATATAGCAAAGGTCAATCTCAATCAGCCTCTTTTGTCAGGGGTCTCTGCACTGATATCCAAAGCATTATTTTTTTCCTCTTTTTTTTTTTTTGTCCGTGCAGAACTCGGCGCGTCTGAATTCCACTTGTATTTGGCGAGGATAACCTCAGTGATTTGCTTCCTGAACAATGTCAGTTTGGGCATGGCGGAACTGAAACAGCTTTGACCGCGGCACCCTACCAGTAATTGAGTTCCTTTGCCAGTCGCCATGGGCAGGGTCAGTTTCCCTGCAGTCGGGTTGCTTGGAGTAGGGGGGTGGGGGCAGGACCATTGAAATCCAGAAAGCCAGCTCTATTGTGGCGACTGTTTGGAAGAGGCTGGAACAACGGCGTGCAAGGCCTGTGCTGTTGATAATAGACTATCAGTGCTGTCATTGTCCAAGGACTCAAGAAACAGGCTTTTAGAGCAGATGCTCCCCTAACTCAAGGTTTATACACATAGAGAGTCAGAAAGAGAAAGACACAGAGCTGCTTGAAGCTTAAACCACTACCTGGAAATATTTTTCTCCATGTTGATAACACAAGTTCGTCTCCTCATGGCCGCCCCCCCCCCCTCCTCGCACTTTTGCATCCAGCCTCCTTTTTTTTTAGCTTACTTATCAAACTGTATTCCTCACTGTATTCCTCTAATCATGATTTCCTCTCGTTGCTCGGCTCACTTTGCACGGCCTCTTTCTCTTCCCTCCGCCGACTTGTTCGGTAATGATCCTCACTCTCTGCGACGACTGGAATCCTTTTGTGCCGTCTGACACGTTTTATGTTTGAAAGGGAACAGAGGGCGTTTTTACAATGGCCTTTTATGCCCTGTGAGAAATATATGAGTCTTTTGGCGCAGCTAATGAAGGCGCTTTCATGTCCCTCACCAGCAGAAGTGTATAGAGATGGATTGTCTGGGGCCCACACAGGCCCCAGTGTAGCGGCACATTGTGTCGGCCCCAAGTCTCCGAGTATATTGATCTAACGGGGGAACGGAGAGAAAAAAGGAAATAAGAGAAAAGAAAAGAACAATCTCCGGTTTTACTGTTCACTAGTTTCCTCTCCGGCTCTGATGTCGGGACAGGAGAGCAAGCGAGGTGAGTTCACGCTGACAGGCTACACTCCGCCTCCACCACTTTCAGCGCTTCACCAACACAACCATCATCATTATCAAGGTGACCATTACTCCCCCTTGTTTCAAAGACAGTCATTATGGCTTCTAAGAACAGAGGCATGGCCAGGACGGACGGCAGAGGAGGAAGAAAGATAAGCGCAGACAGAAAATAAGGAGGGGTGGACAGATGAGAAAAGAGAGGAGAGGAGGAAGAGGAGGAGAAGGAGGACGGGGTGTGATGAAGAATTATGATGAGGAAAAAATGTGATTGGGGAAAGGGAGCGAGGTGGAAGAGAGAAAGAGAGGACATGTGGGAATAAGTGAAATAATTATGGAGGCCACTTCACCAAGGGCATATTGTACTGTGCCGAAAGTTACTTCAAGTACACACACACACACACACACACACACACACACACACACACACACACACACACTCCTAAACACACACGCTGTACAGACGCAGTCATGTCAGCCGGTGTCGGCTCTTGTCAGCTCTCAGTTGAGGGTGGCGTCATGCCACCGGGGGTCATGGGATATGAAGTCTCATTGTGGATTTAATTGTCTCCTTATAATCAGATTAATTAGGAGTCATATGCTTTTCAGGAACCATCTACTAACCACACATACACACACACTACAACACCTTCCCTGTCTCGCCCTGGCTTTGTCTCAATGCCCTCACTTGCCCTTCGTGTGTTCACGCTGAACTCCACTGAGGCTAAATTGCTTAAAGATGTGTTTGATTAAATGTGTATGTGCGTGTACGCTGCAGTAGCCCCGTCCACACAAAATGCATGCACATATCTCCTCAAGTATGCACCCTTTCCTCTCCGTGTGTGTGTGTTTGCGCACACTGCTCAGGCAATCCAGGGATGGATATCAGCGCCGACAGCGGGGAACAGAATTATTCTGAGCGTTTAACATCTAAGGCCACGGAACAAGGCGTGTGTGTAATACAAGGGGCCGTGAGTTCAATGGTAAAACAAGAAAAGGGATTTTTTTTTCTTTCTTCAAGAGTACAAGAGGGAGCGGGGTAAATAATTCATTTCCTTTGGCTCAGGGCACGTCCTATTGTCACCACCTAACAAGCACAAGGACAGGCGGCCGGCGGGCCTCTTATTGCTTGTGAACAGCAGAGAGGGAGAGAGGGAGAGAGACAGAGCCAGAGGAAGAGGAGAAGAGGGGAGGCATGGTAATGTGCTCTTTGATCCTCCCTCGTTAGCCCTCGGTGAGCTTCCTCTGCTCACGGCCGCCCAAAGAGATGGTCAGATTGCGCCCCTGGCTCTGTCAGGTGTGTGTGTGTGTGTGTTTTCATGTATTTTGTGTGTAGACCCTGGCGAAAGGACAGTAAAGACACTTCCTCCCTCTAATGCAGCCCAGGTGGAGGTGCTTGCTCTAAGGGGCTAAGGAACTCAAGCACACACACACACACACACACACACACACACACACACACACACACACACTTTTGTATGGCAGATTATGCACGAATGCTAATGCGAGCTCACATACTGTTGAAGTATGTGAAAATGTCCATCCATTATTGATGCACTGTGGGTCGACATGCTGACTAAACCTGATCACGCCATCTATGAGTGGAAGTGATTCACTCTCAGACAGTTTAGGTTGTTTTCATGAAGGAAACAGTTGGCTGGATCTCGGCAAACAACAAAATTGCATGTCACAAGCAACGACTGGTAAGTTGAGTGTGATAGATAGTCTGATTAAATCTCTGCTCTGTCGCCTCCTGCTCTCTGCCATCACCTCTGCTGTGTTCCAGTGCAGCCAACCTAATCATCTACTTTTATTGTCAAATACGTATTAATCTGCCCCTGTTGTGTGAAAATACGGTGATTTGATAGCAATTTATAAAGGATATTGTTCCCCTGTGGCAGGAAAACACTACACTGATATCACAGGAATTGTTGACCAGATCATTAACAACAACTAACAATATTTTCATTCGTTATCACACCAGCAATAGTCTTTTTGACTCATTTTTGGTCTCTGAAATGTAAATATAAAGGCCCCCAGCTGACATTCTAAATAAGCTTGATGATAAATAACGGCTACTAAAGATATTACAATTAACAATCAATGAAACCAGAACCTTTGTAAATAGTGAAATTTGGGAAATGTATGTTTTATTGTTATGGCATGATTAACAAAACCTTGTGTTACATGTCCACGGTGAAACGGGTGTCAGGGTGTCACAGATGAATAAAGGGCCAACACGCAGAGGCAGAAATGATGTGATATTGTGATATTGAAGTGGCTGGTGTGACTTGTCACCCAGTAGCTGGTTGTGTTTCTAAGCTGCACTGTGTGTGAGAGAATCACAGTCCTTATCGCTTCTATATCTGTCATTATGCTCATTGTGCTTTGTCTCCATGCCTCTCTCGCTCTCGCTCTCTTTTTCTATGTCATTGTTTTCGGGGAGGGGGGTGGCGAGCAGGAGGAGGTCCAGGCCTGCGAGGGGACAAGGTCCAGGCTAATGGCAGGAAGTCTTTAAAGTTTGCAGCCGCCGCATTTCATCTAAGCACAGAGGGGGCCCCTGGCCACAGAGCCCCGCTTTGATCCTCTCTCTCTCCTGCCATGTCTCTGTTGGTCTCTCTCTCTCTGTCTCTCATCACAGCACCGCCGCAACACGGCAGAGCTGCTGCTTAATTAACACATCTCTTATTGCACTTCTCTTGTTCCACTACAGTACAACTATAGACAACTGTGTAAAAAAAGATACTAACACACATAAACATGGACATACTTGTTGTGGGGGGCCTGTGCACTGGGATAAACACACACACACACACACACACACACACACACACACACACACACACAGGCTAAAAAGCTAACAAGGCAGCACACAAACACACATTGTGCCTCCTCTGTCTGACTCACTCTAACCAATTTAACTTATCTTTATCTTACTCTGGCACAAATTGTCTCCTCTGCAATTTAGTCAATGTGATATCAATCTGGTCAATTAGATAAGTGCTGCAGGTGGATTTTATTTGATTTCAAGTGATATGTTGTTTCATTCTGGAGAAATCTCTGTGCCAAAGCATGTGTGTGTGTCGGAGCAAGATGACTGAATGATTCCTTTTTTTTTTCTCCCACCGCTTTACAGTACAGTAATCTCCAACACAACAGCTGTTACAGAAAGCCAGATCACACATCTGCAGGTCACATCTGTAACAATAGCCATTGATAATGTGCCTTAATTGATTTCTCAATGACACATTTGTCCTTTACATCTTAACCAGAGTATGAAGAAATGAGCACATGGCTCAGGCTCACCTTCAAAGAGACGGCAGCGTGTGGAAAGAGCTGCGAGGAGATATAAATACTGTCAGTTAGCACAATTAGTTTTAGAAATTTATACATTCACAAAAGGTCGAGTAGTGTAGATGAGCACTTGGCTGCTGGCCTCAGGCCAGCGACTGCAGCAAAGCAAAGCCAATATCACAGTACAAGAGTTTAGACCACTGGCAGCGAAGCCGCAGGTCGAAATAAATTAGAGCTTCAGGGTTTCCCAGGAGAAGTTGTGTCCAAGTGGTGATTATCAAACTAACCTCACCCCGCTCGGCAAAGTACAGAGCAGTGCTGAGATTTCTTTCATGTACCTGCACCTGATTGGGCGGTTTGTCTCTTTCTTTCACAAGTTGTAGAAAAATATCTGAAGGTTTTCAGACAAATCCTGCTGCTTGTAGCTGAGGTCATGTTCCTCTGTTACCCAGTGCAGTTTCTGACTCTTTTTTTTTCTGTGCTATGAAGCAGGTTCTTACATGAAGGTCCCTGCTTTGTTTGCCACGTGCCCAGGGTGATGCCACACAAGTAATGCCCCAAGAAACAGATCAATGCACCAGTTAATAAAAATAGATGTGAAACAGTTCAAACATTGTCTTTACAAAGGTTTGTTTGGTCGGCAAGAAAACAAATTCAACTTGTTTGTTGGACCTCAAGGACACGCAGAGTGACACCGACTGAAAATATAAACTCTTTGTTTACAGAAACTCTGCACAGGGTCATTTCTTATGGCAGGACTCTCTTTATTTCACTTAGCTAACGCAGGGCAACACTGCTACAACACATGTCAGGATCTCTGAGCTTTCAGCTTTTTGGGAGCACGATGAATTAGGAATGTTGTGTAAGCTACCGACGACCTGGACTCAATATTAGATGCAGCATACAGCGACATAACTGTATAAAATTTGACTTTTTCATAATTGGTGCAATGCCAGTAGCAGTTCCTCTACTGTTACAGACACCCACATCAAGAGCCAATATAATAGGGCTGGGACGATTTGCTTTTCTCCCGATTCGATTCTTCTACGATTTTTTGGATGGCGATTCGATTTAAATTGCAATTCTACGATATTGCCGATTTTCTCGATTTTTAGTCTGCATTTTTTACATTTATCTGCACACAAATACTGTAGGAGCCTAGAAATTAACATACTCCATTATAAAGTGAACTTAAACCCATTTCAAAACCTGGACTCTCTGTATGTAAAAGAGGCTAACAAATGCACAATATTTATATATATCGATTTTTAAAATCGTCAAAAAAGATATAGCGATATTTATGTGAATCGATTTTTTCTCCCACCCCTACAATATATGTATTTATTTATTTATTGCTGCTCCTGACCACAACCCTTGGCACACACATGGATTGCAGAGCTGCAAGTGGAGTCACTGAGTTGGAATTGAGATTTAAGAGTCAGAGAGAAACAGTGGCTGTCCTCTGACCAGCCGATGAGCAGAATGTCAGTGGTTTGACCAGTCAATAACACCTGGCACTGGGCAGACATCTTCCTCTGTGTGTGACCTTCACAGCAGAATAGTTTTGGTTGCTAAAGATTTCCTGTGTAATTATGTAACACAGTGTTTACTGTATACCTGACCTAAGCAGAAACCCCCACGCTGGTGATCAGAGTCCAGGGGTTTTCTGTGTTGTGTTGTTTCACAGCTGCTTTTGTGTTGACGCTTCCATTCCTGAGCCATGCAGAGAGCGCAACAGTGTGCCGGTCTTGGCGGGAGGGTGGGCTGGGGTGGGGGTTGTAGATTTGTGAGAAGTTGCACCAAATTTTGATGCAATTAAACGGTCATCAGCAGCCATTTGTATCAGTATTCTTCAGCTAACGACTCTTTAATATCTCACTCAATGAAAGGCAGCACTCTGAGCCAGCTGCAAAGCTACATTTGATCTAAGAGAGGGCACCGCAGCTGACCCCGTCGCCTCTTCTCCCTCAGACTGTGTGTGTGTGTGTGTGTGTGTGCGCCTTTGAGTGTGTGTGTATGTGTGTCATAATTGTGGAGAGGTATTAGCCTAATGGCAGTTGCATTCAAACACTTTTATTAGCTTTTCACGTGCCTCTGCTGGGCTCCAGCCACTGTTCCAGAGCCACTTGCTTTAACACATACACACATACTCACACATTCGGTTTTTTCTTTTGCTCTACCTCTGGCGCACACACACACACACGCACACACACACTCACTCACACACAGTCACAGGTCTCTAAGTGAGACAGGGCCCTGGGTAATTTGCTGTAGTGGAGCAGAGTGGCACTAAAAGCCTGCTGGGTAATTGAGAGGCTAGGGGACGGAGTGAAGCCGACTGCCCTCTGTGTTCATGTGTGCGCGCGCGTGGAAGTGTGTTTGTGTGTAAGCGAAGGCCCCTGCTCTTTCTCATTATGCCGTGGCTCCTGCCTGCCTGTCATTGTCTGGACGCAGCACCCACAGAAGGCAACGGTAATGCGCAGTGACATGCGGCGTGTGTGTTTGTCTGACTGTATGCGTGTGTGTGTGTTTGTGTGTGTATGTGTAATGAGACATCATGTCTTCTGTAAAATAACAGTATCCTCACCCTGCCCTCCCGTCTCCTACACATGTGCACAAATGCAAACACATGCACGAATACACACACTTAACATTCCACTAGTTGTATCTAGTCTGAAGTCAGATGGACTCTAGTCTGCCTCCATCCCCCTCTGCTCCGCACCACCAGACCATAATACATACTAGGTGTAGAATACCTGGACATATCAGTAACCTGCCTCCAGGAATTGTTTCTTATGTGTATGAAAGCAAATTTTGTGTGTTTTCTTCTACTTGGTCTGCACACTTCAGCTGGTTCAGACAGGGTTAAGATTCAGGAATCAAGTCAAACTTAATCTTAAAGGACTCATTTACTCAAACTGCAGACTGTCTCCCTGAGATACACAGATGATTTTAGTTTTATGGGGCCTGTATTTTCCATATCCATCTGAGTTTTCTGCCATATAACAGAATTTCATGCAGTTTTTATCACAATGGGAAAAAAACTGTTGATTGCATGTTGTGTTGATTAGAAAAGTCTCTGGAAAGTGATGTGTGCTGTTTAAAGGGACAACGAGGAGTTCTGGAAAAGCGAAGCGTTTTCACACTACATTTATGAGCCTCCACGCGCACCGTGAAGTTCTTTGACCGGTGCAAGACAGACTCATGTTTTCATTCATCAAGAATTAAAGTCAGAGGTTCGAAAACGATCACATACCGTCGTAGTTCCGACCAAAAACGGCGATTCGGCGGCGTTATTCTCATGACTCGCCACGAAACCGAAAGTAAAGAAACGCTGGTCGGCTCGACCAGAGGCCTGTACCACGACGCGAACTCAGCCTACCCAGGCTTACTGTCAGCCTATCCAGCTGAACCTATCCACAACACTGTCACTCTGGATCAGCGGTACCACGACGCTGGTTATCAACTCGGTAACTCAACCCCGGCTTGTCTTGCTCTGAATCTGTGAACGCGCACGTATAAAGGGCGGATTCAAGGCAGCTGACCAATCACAACCATGAGCGTCGGAGAGAAACGAGGTGAGCGCACCAGAGCGCACACTCCTGTGAGGAAGAAAAAAAAAAAAAAAAGAAGCCTGCCGTCGTGGCCTGACCCGAGTTATTAAATGTTTAATCAGTGCTGATTAAACTTGTAAATTAATTCTGCTCTGGATCCGATTCTTCCTCCTATTCTGATTCTTTAGTGGCCAAACAACAGAACCATTTTATTATATTATATGCCTATATATTTTTCATCTTTGCTGAGCATAACGTTTGTTCTGAATTAAATAAAAGCCAGCCTGTCCCATATAGACGCGTGTCTCTATAGACGGGTCCGCTAGGCACACACACACTCAAAAAAAACTATTGTCAGAAGTCCGGGCCGTGAGAACCGGCAGCCTAACGTTACCTCTCGTATGGATAATCAGCGTGATGATCCAATGGATTTGATCTGTCCCGGAAAATCCGTTGTTGTGATAGACTCATGTGTTTTCATAACGTATCATAAAGTGGATACAATCACCGCAACTCTGTCCGGAGCTTCGCTACTTTTATTTCCGTCTCCGTGGTAACAGTAACCCCCGGAACAAGGATTTCAAAATAAGGGCACACTGAACATCATAAAACATTAGAGCCATAACGCTCTTCTCACTATCTGAGCTCCGTGTTACCGGTGAGAGGACACGTGTCATTATTCCCATACAGGTGATTGGTCGGCGGGTGGAGCCTTTTACTGGATTCAGATCAATCCTGAAAGCTACCCTGACCCAGAGCTGGTTTGCCGTTCAGAGCAAGTTACCATGGTAACTCACCTCGGTAAGAATGAATCCAGCTTCGTGGTACCGGAAAGCCAGGGTGGTAACACTTTATTTTAAGGGGTCCTTGTTCCTGTGTATCTACCTAATTAATTACAGTGTAATTACCTATGTAACCATATGTAATAACATGTACTTACATTGTAAATACATAGTGTATTTTGGTGTACTTACAGGTCCTTGTTACACTTGTAATAAGAAATGCTTGTGCAAAGAGAGAGGCCACTTTGGCATTTCTTATTACAAGTGTAACAAGGACCTGTAAGTACATCAAAATACACTATGTATTTACAATGTAAGTACATGTTATTACATACGGTTACATAGGTAATTACACTGTAATTAATTAGGTAGATACACAGGAACAAGGACCCCTTAAAATAAAGTGTTACCGCCAGGGTTAACCCTGAAGTTACCTCGCTAAGCAGAGATGGCAAAAGTACCCAGATTCTTTACTCGAGTAGAAGTAAAAGTACCTGTGTAAAAAACGACTTAAGTAAAAGTGAAAGTACTGATCCAAATATCTACTCAAGTAAAAGTAAAAAGTACAGGCTCTGAAATTTACTCAAAAGTATTATTAAAAGTAAAAAGTATTTCCATTGCACGATTCACTGCAAAGCAAATAACCACACGATAATTCATCTTGAATCCATTTCATCAATGTTATTGTTCACATAGCCTAAGTTTACCTGCCGGACACAAAATGCATCCTAATGTACTTCACTATGGTGAATCGTAGGCATTTGTATTGTACACAGAGGTGGCAAAAGTACTCATATTCTGTACTTAAAGCAGAAGTAAGCGATCCGGTCGTTTTGGCTAATGCTGCGTTCCAGGCAGGCTTTTGAAACAACACTTACGACTTTGTAGCGTTCCAGGCAACCCACTCGTGTTTCTCCGACCTGTTTTACCTGTGAAAGTCACTATAACGGCCACTCGTAACTTCTGACCCGTGAACTCGTACCAGATCGAACTGATACGACTTCACAGGTCGGAAAAACACGAGTTACAAGTTGCCTTGAACGCACCATAACGTCTTGTCAGCCGATGGAGTTAGCAGCCTCCGCCCTCGTCATGGATCTATTGGTCCTCGTCCCTACGTCACCACATTCAGGCGCATCCCTTGGCTGCACACACAGAGAGGACTGCCCCTTTATGCCGTTCTCTCTCCTCATTGGATAAAACTTGTAGGATACGAGAAAAGTTTTCTCCTCGGCTCAGAGCAGAGCAGAGTGACTGACAGACCCGTGTTTCAGACCAAACACTCTATGTAAGTGATTGCTGTCGGAAGATATAACTATTTAAGACATATTAAAGCAGAACAATGCAAGTCGGCCGGAAATAGCTCGCTCCTTCGTTGGTTTCTCTTTTTTTCCCTCTCCGGAGCTCCCCCACAGTTCTGGTAGGCACATGTCACTGTCGTAAAAAAAAAAAAAAAAACTCGCCGCCACCACCTCCGCCCCCTACACGTGCTTGTGTTTACTGCTGTTTGCTAAGCCCTGCTAACACCGAGCTAATGCTAACACGGAGCTAACGGAGCTAATGCTAACACGGAGCTAACGCTAGCACAGAGCTAACGCTAATACAGCCACACACAGGCACAAAGACACAGACATACACACAGATGAATAAATGTTCCAAAACGTGAAGATGTGTGTGTGTGTCATGATGTATTACATTATCTTCTAAAAGACCCATGGTGTGTGTGTCTGTGTTAGCATTAGCTCCCCGTTAGCCACAAGCTGAACTTCCTCAGTACAAACATTTCATGTTTCCATGGTTTCCTCCGACTTTCCGAACTCAAACCAATCACGATTCATGACATGCATGACGTCATATGCGTTCTTATCTCGTACTGCCGTAAGGCAGTTTCTCGCGATACTTCTATCCATTGACGAGATTTGTGACACCGAGACGGACGACTGATCTTGCAAGTGCGGTTTTCAGCCAGTGGGGGGGGTGAGCGCATTGGCCTAGACCCCATTCACCTCATAAGAGGTCGCTCTACCATCACAGTGACTCTGAGCCACAATAATTACAGCCCAAATCCTGCATAGTTCTGCTTTAACACAAAAATATCGCTTACTTCTGCTTTAAGTAAAAGTAAGAAAGTACAGGCCGTTAATGAAACCTGCATCATTTGATAATTTTGTTAAACAAAAAAAGTTCAGACAGAATAATCCAGATTGAACTGACCAGAGGCAGTGTTTCCCAACGTTTGGGCCGCCACAGACTTTCACAAAATAATAACAATAAGAATTTTTAAACACCGTTTCACCACCTCTCATCTCTGCCAGTCAGTCCACCTGCCGTCTCTCTCGCACCACACATACACGTACGCGCACACACGCGCGCGCACGTACACACAGACACGGGCGCATGGACAGGTTGCACTTTGCCGCTCGTAAACGATAAATGCGCTATATTGCGCAGATTGTACAGTGTTCAACCCCCCCCGTCGGATAGTCCGACCACCATCGCTTCCTTCCTCCATGCTGCTGCCTCCATGTCGCTGCTACAGTACAAGTTGGTAACTCAGTTCTCTCTCTACCGCCCCCTCCCTCCTCCCTCCTCCCTCCCTCTTCTTCTCCCTCTTTCCCTCTCTAGTTCGTCACGTCTTTTACCGGTGCTTTTACGTCGTGTCAAAAAAAAAAAGTAACGAGCCTGTTTTTACAATGTAAGGAGTAGAAAGTACATATTTTTGCGTATAAATGTAGGGAGTAAAAGTAAAAAGTCGTCAGAAAAATAAATACTCAAGTAAAGTACAGATACCTGAAAAATCTACTTAAGTACAGTAACGAAGTATTTGTACTTCGTTACTTGCCACCTCTGTCGCTAAGCCGGTGATTCTGCTTCGTGGTACAGGCCTCAGCATTTCCACCACCACTAATAATAACAAAATAACGATAGAGACAAAACTATATATTTATCGAAAATGGGCCCATTAACAAGTGTGGGTAACGTAGATTCATCCACATAACGTGAGACTTTTTTATAACCAAATAGAAACTCCTCATTGTCCCTTTAACTTGCAGATTTTTAATCGAAGGTGCATCACGAACACACAAAATCTCATACATGTCATTGCAGTGGGTGGAGCCAGAGCTTATAGGCAGAAATCTCCAAACTCCCATGGACTAGTTGATTAATTGATGATTCAAATTGACAACTAATTTTATAATTTACTTGTCCTTTCCAATCACTTGTCAATAGGAAAGCATAGTGGTCTCTAACTCACACTTCTAAATGTGATTATTTGCTGCAGACAGCACCTGGGGCTCTTGTTAAGTATCAGGGACATTTTTCTGTTTTCCTGTTATTTTATCGACAAAACAATGAATAGATAATTATCCTGCTGACCAATGTTTGACCGGCTCAAAAGCACTAGAAATGATAAGTGATAAAATCCACTGTATTTAGTTGTAGTTTTAGTGAACTGACCTCTTACAGTACAGCAGTGTTTGTGTTGGGGAGGGAAACCATCTGTCTGGTGGAACTGCCAGCTTAGTTATTCAGCCATACTCCTTTTTCTTCCTCTTTCCTCCTCTGCCTCTGATGTTGTGGAGCAGATCAATACAGTGTCTCTTTTCCTCAATATCTGTCACTCACAATTTCTTCAGGCAGACCTTTTATTATGCATGCATCAAATGCTCAATACAGCTCGCCCCCAGTCCGGGGGAACTGCCCTGTGACAGCGAGTGTCTGGCCTGCTGGAGTGTCCTTGGGCAAGACGAGCACCATCATGAAGTCTGTTCCAGGTGAAGGGAGATTTTTCTCTCCTTTTGTTTTCACATGGAAGTTGAGTACGCTACAGTTCAGCGCAGGTTGTCCAGTGTGTGTCCGCTTATCAGACACAGTTTTTTACCGGACACAAGCAGAATGCAAGACATTTTAATTCTCATGCTCTTCTGAACCTGAGACATATTCAGTGCAACAGGTAGTATTTTACCATGCATACTAAAATATATTGTGGGTGGCAACATTTTCTTCATTCTCAGAGGTTTGGAAACATCACTCACAAGCAAAAGGTGACAAAAATATTTTCAGATTTCCAAAAAGTGGAATTATTTGTCAAGGAAAGGATTTTCAAGAAACCATGTTTGTGTGCGAGGCTGTTGCTACTCAAATTGTGCAGTGGGACAGAAATGATGATGTTCATGGCCACCAGCAGTGACAAGCTCCCTCACACAGAAAAATGTGGACACACGTACAGCGCTGCTATAGTGTCGCTCCAAGCATATTACCATTCACATACAGTTCATATTTGTAGGCTCCTTTTGACTTCACCCAGTCAACAACCTTAACCTGGGCTATGGCAACAGCTCACTTTCAGTCTCCCTCCCTCCCCTCTCCCTCTGCTGCTCCTCTCCTCTCTTCTCTCTAATTGACGTTGACATCAAATCAATAATTTCACTTTTTTCCGTCCCTTTGTCTGTTTGCGGTTCTGCGCTCCGGTGGCATTGTCAGAGCAAGGGAGAACGTTGGAAACTGATGGAGTGTCCCTCGTTTCCAAGACAAAAGGGGAGAGCGAGGAAATAAAGAAGGGGAGGCAGAGGGAGTGAGAGGAAGAAGACTAAAAGCAATTAGGAAATGAAAGCAGATGAGTGTCACCGCTGTCTTGTCTGGATTGTTTGTCCGAATGTATGGCTTCATACTGAGACAAACACACACTTTGTCAGCAGGCCTTCACCCGCACACAAGTGCGCAAAGGCCTTTATAATGTAAGTGTTTTTTGTACAAGCGTGTGTGTGTGTGTGTTTGTCTGTCAAGGCTGGCTCACTGCTCTTGATCATGCGTAGTCCTTCCTTTCATGTTTTCATGTACTGTTCTGCTGCAATGTGATCAGCTAAAGCGTGTTAGGTAAGCCATGTCAGAGCCGAGCGCTGGAAAAGAGGCTTTTCCCCTCCTTCAACCAAGTCCGTCCGTCTCCCTCTCTCTCCTTCAGTCTTGCTCGGGTTTGCTATCATTACGCATCAAAAATTTGGCTGTAGCTTAAAGCATGATTTATAAGTGTAATGTCTTCCTTTCAGCCTGGAAGTTCAGCCATTGAATTGTGATCATTTTAAGCTCACTTTACTCTACTCAAATGACATGGCAGTATTTAGCTGATACTCTTATTTGGGTGAATTCACAATGCATGAACAGTGTTGCCTCAAACACTGTTAGCACAGTAGCATGAACAAAAAAGGTTAAGTGAATTTTTTTCACACAGCAGCCTGTTGTGCTGAAAAAAGAGTGACTGAATAATGAGGTTTACTGTAAGTGATAGAGATAGGCAGATGATCCTATGAAGTCAGTGTGAAGACAGACCGTTATTTTTTAACATCCGCACTCTCAAAACAGTTTCTCTGATCAGTGGCTTAGGTCTTGCCACCATGGAAAACAAATCTGAGTAGTCTTGCCCTTTAAAGACCATCATCAGCATTTTCTGAAGTCATTGTTTTGAGCAATTTGTGCTTTTACTATGATAGGACAGAGGAGAGACAGTAGATGATATGCAGCAAAGGGCCACAAGTCAGATTCAAACCCATAGCAGCTGTGTCTGAACATCACAAAGTATTTCCCCTGTGATCGTCAGACTTTTATTTACAGGAATTAAGGACGAGTTACATTTTCACAGATTACTGTAAAACTGTAATGAAAGGGGGCAACAGTTCGGCAGCGTCTGCTTTTTTCTCACACTCTGAATGGGGAAGTTTTTTGACAAAAGGCAATGCATCAAACACATGCAGCCACAAATGGGCAAATGTGGGGGCGCGGGCACACACATACAAACACATGAAGAAGCGTCTGTGACCACTTGTAAAAGGAAGCGAGTGTGCGAGATAATACTGTACATTTAAATAGGTAAAATCACACATTTTTGTCAGTTTGTGTGGGTTTGTACAGTATGTTCCTGTACATGTCATCAGGAACGTGTTTACATGCAGACTGAATACAGTCAGGAGCAGTGTGACATTGAAGAAGTGCAGAGGGAAGCGAATGCTTGGGGGTCATGGTGGTGGACGGACGTATAGATTTTTCTTTCAGCTCCAGTGACCTGAGATCAGTTCCCAACCGATAGAAGATTTTTTTTCATTGGCTATGTATTTTTCTTTTCTTTTCTTTTCCTTTCATTCATTTTCTTTTTCACCATGTTTCTCGCCTTATTCTGACCCTAGCCATATCCTAAACATCTTCTTTATTCTTCTGTTTGTCCACATTACCTGTCATTTTTCCAAATCAGGTTATGCATGAATTGCCATGCGTTGGTTCACCCTTTCGAAAAAGCCGTCAGGAATTCAGGGTTTTCTTGTTCACCTTGCTGAATGCAGTCGTACCTAGGGACGTTGGGCCTCATTCACCAATATCTTCTTAAAGGAGTCACCTGGTTTTTTACATATCCAGTGCCCCTTGAATTGCTTTGAATCAATTCTTAAAACTTATTAGATTTTTTTTTTTTTAAATCAAACATAGAGCTTGTTCTGACACTTTTTCATATGGCAACTTTCTCTCGTGAGAGTAAGCGCAAGGTTTTAACTGGTCCAGATGTTCATTGTATTAATATGTAATGAGGCGAGCGTTGATTGGACGCAGGAAGGACAGAGCCGGAATGGTGGCTGGCCCAGTAGGCATGCAGGCATTGCTGTATTGGAAACCGCATACTATGCTGCCGTGTACCGTAACCATGTTATATAACTTAATAAAATAAAACAAAATTTAATTGGTTCATTGTAAAACATGTATTTATTGATACAAATGTGGTGATTTCTGTACGTAGGCTTCAGAGCCCCGGGGCAAAGCCGATGTGTTATGCTTATTGTTATAAAACCTTATTATCATTTATGAGTATTTATAATGATCGTTATACATGTTTATAAGCTAAGTATAACACATTATAACTATATTCATAATGCATTATCGATGTGGGCATTGTCAGCGAATTACTAACAATTATAACATATTATTAATACCTGACCTGAGTGTTATGATTATTGTTGTAAAGCATTATGATCATTTATGAGTGTTTATAACTATAGTTATACAGTGCTATAACTGCATTTATAACTTATTATAAGTATAGTTATAATGCGTTGTAGAGATAGGCGTCAAATAAAGTGTTACCAGAAATTGAAATGCCCACAAAAATCTGGGGGGGATACATAAAAAGACCTTTAGTAGTGAAGTGGAGCTACTGTAGCTGGAAAGAAACAAACAATAACAAAAAAGCTTATATTTAGTAATATTTTTAAATTTATATTTAGTTATATTTAGCAGCGTCAGCAGTGGATGCAGCACATCGGGTTGTTATCAGAGAGACCGCGCTCTCAGGTGTGCTGACAGTGCCGTCATAAATGTCATCATATTAGCCTATCACATATGAGCAGTTGCTATTGGATGCCACAGTGGTAGATTGTTGTTGATCCCTCATCTGTTCAGCATGTAAGTGGTCCGCGGATTGGTTGATGGGAAAAAAAAAGAAACAGTTGTGTGTATGTGAGAAAACTTACAGTAAGTGCACCCGGAAATAAAAAAAAAAAGAGAAAAACTTGGATCGTATCGGCAGACTATCCCTGTACTAACCCCCCCAAACATAATTGATATGAAATAAGTGTTGACGATGATTTGTATAATAATTATTAAAAACATCATAAAACATAAGAAAATGATTCTAATTCAAATCATATAATATTATACAACTGTAGAACAGAAGAAACGCAATAATCAGTTATCAGTAGGTGTCAGCTCTCAAATGTGCGTAAGTATGCTCCTGAGTGTGTGTATTTTGTTCTTAGCTAAGAACAAATCCTGGATAAGAAAACATTCATGAAAGCCACAAGCTTCATAAAAACTTTGTAAGTAGGACAAAGGAACAAATTTGTTCTTAAAGGATAATTAGCATTTTTTTACAATCTGGACCTTATTTCTAGAATAAAATACTATCATTTACTCACCCAGATAACTTTGGGGTCATTACAAGTCGTTCCGACAAAATTAGATCCAGCCGAGAGCCGCGTATCCGTATAATGCGAGAACACGGGGCACGCAATGCAGCCTCTAAATAACACATTATCTGCCGCAAAACTCGTTCATTTCACCAATATTTTGTTATAATATGCTAGAGCTATTCCCCTCTGAGCCCGTGGTGGCATGTTATCAACATCCGGGGTCTGTAGGTTGACCTACTGACCTCTGACCTGGATGATGTCATCTCCGACTGCGGTGCGGCATGGCTAACTTGCTACCGCTAATGCTATGGTTCGTTTCTGCGTGTTTCTGACTTGTCAGAACAAAATGAGCAGCTGGATGAAGTTCAGCTTCCACAGGCTTCCTCTCCTCAGCCTGGACTCACTAAAGCTCCGGCTAGTTGAGCTAAAAATGGACCCGAATGCCGAAGCGGAATCATTATTATCAGAATGAGCCGGGCAGCGGTCGGAGATGACATCATCCAGGTCAGAGGTCAGTAGGTCAACCTACAGACCCCGGATGTTGATAACATGCCACCACGGGCTCGGAGGGGAATAGCACTAGTGTATCATAACAAAATATTGGTGAAATGAACGAGTTTCGCGGCGGATAATGTGTTATTTAGAGGCTGCATTGCGCTGCCCCGTGTTCTCGCATTATACAGATATACGCGGCTCTCGGCTGGATCTAATTTGGTCGGAACGACTTGTAATGACACTAAAGTTGTCTGGGTGAGGAAATGATGGTATTTTATGCTAGAAATAAGGTCCAGATTGTAAAAAACAGTAATTATCCTTTAAGAACGATTTATGAATGAGACCCAATGTTCCTCCCCTAGAATGTCTGTCTGTATCAGTGTTGTATAGCTGCCTTTACACTAAGTGTGAACATGTATACATAAACACAGATGAGGGTCAGACATTTCTTTACTCATCAGCCTGTGCATGAATACTCAACGTGTAGAAATGTGTCTCCACATGTCTTTCTGCCTGAACAACAAGCACTGAAAGCTATTTGTTATTGAAAACACTTCTACACTCTGAAACTTCACTTTAAGATAACAGGTCAAGCCAAAAGCCACAAAATGGCTTAAACGTAATACAGTAACTTTTGCAATGACAACATTGAAAATACAATGAAAGATAGATGACAATACAACAATTCAAAAAAATAAATTAATAAAGGAATGAAATCACATAATTTCATTCTCTCAATGTGATGATTTGATATTTTTAAACTCAGTTGCATGCTGTCATGTCAAATTCACTCTGTCACACAACATATAGCTACGTCAAATATTTTCTTGTGTTGGATTAAAACTTATTTCTGAATGAGAGCAAGAACCTTTGTAATTGTGGTATCAAATTGAGGAGTAAGTACCTCTGTTGGAATTCGTGGTAAGTATATCTGAAATTCTAACAGTGTTTCAAATTTCACTCTCATTGGTATTTTAAAATTAAAGAGTCAAAATAAGAACAGGTTAGGGTTATTTATATTGATTTGTTAATGACATGTATTGAACTAACATTGTTGAGTAACAAACCTCATTAGTAGTGTTTTAGTTGTGGGTGTTTGTCTTTTCCCCTTCATATTCTTTATTCTGTGATGCACACATTTACCCTAGGGTTCAATAAAGTAATCTGATTCTGATATAACCTATCACGTGATACACAATGGTTAAATACAGGACTTTTTTTTATCCACAGTGTTTTTAATAGTAGTATTTGCCTGCAGACCCCAGATCACTAAATCTGCTCCTGCTGTGAACCATTTGAAACTGAATTTCTGAATGACACCACCACAACCACCTGTCTGATGGTGACCTGCACCATTAACCCCTTCTCTAAAGGCAGTTCTGTGTGTGGACGCCAGGCCACAGCAAACAATACACACCTGAACTGTTACTTCGAACTATTGGTTGAAAACTGTAACCCCCCCCCCCCCCCCACACACACACACCCTGTATGTGATTAACTCTCCCTGGATGTGTGTTTCTATAGATCACCATAACACCCAGAAAGAATACACATGCTGTGAGCTTAAAGCAGAAGTAAGCGATCCGGTGGTTTTGGCTAACTTCCTGTCAGCCGATGGAGTTAGCAGTCCCCGCCCGCGTCCCTACGTCACCACATTCACGCGCATCCCTTGGCTGCACACACAGAGAGGACCGCCCCCTTATGCCGTTCTCTCTCCTCATTGGATAAAGGTTGTAGGATACAAGGAAAGTTTTCTCCTCGGCTTACAGCAGAGCAGAGTGACTGACAGACCCGTGTTTCAGACCAAACACTCTATATAAGTGATTGCTGTTGGAAGATATAACTATTTAAGACTTATATTAACACAAACATTCCGCTTACTTCGGCTTTAATTAAGAATTAACATACATGTATATCAAAACTAAACTGACTGCAAAAGTAGCACAGTGTTGAACTTTAAACCAACTTGCAACAAAATGTCCAAGTGTTTAACTTGTGCTAATTAATTTACCGAGAGGAGACCTGAATGATGGCATAGAAGGACCTTCATTAGGACCACAACTTATAACTTATAACTATACACAAGAGAAGATAACACCCACAATAACAGAAAAAAACCCCAACAAGGCAAACACAATAGTCCCTGATTAAGATCTAATGTGATTTCACACTACTTGGCTTGGCACATAGATTTAATTTGGTGCCGCTGGACTTAGAGCAATATCTGCAGCGACTTGGGGGCACAGAGGCGTTAGGGGGGGGGGGGTATATGGTGGTGAGGGGGAGGGTCAGATTGGGGGGGGGTTGTGGTAGATTGTCGGAGCTGTGGGGACTCCTGTCAGGAATGGTATCAGCACAAGTGTTGGGCCTTGTGTTTACGCTGTCGCTCTGTCTGGAGGAATTAGTCGTGTCCTGTTCTGGAGACTAGGAAGCAACCAGACAGAGTGAGAGAGGAAAGAAGAGTGTATTGGATGTGTGTGTGTGTGTGTGTGTGTGTGTGTGTGTGAGTGCTCTTCCGATGCGTATAGCATGGCTGCCTCCCCTGGACTGAGCAACACAGGATGAAGAGATTGAATTGCTCCGTCTTTTCATGTGCTGTTGAGTTCAGGGACACTCCCATACAGTGCATACAGTGCATTTATGTAAGCAACCAACAAAGTACTTATAGAGACTGTATATGCTTCACACACACACACAAACACACACTCCAGCAGCATACCCACAAACCAGACAACAGCCAGTGGGAATTCTGTGTCTCGTGAAATCAATAGAAATGTACACAGTCACAGACACATGGGACAAGAGTATAGAGTGTGTGTGTGTGGGTGTGGGTGTGCATGTGTATGTGTGTGCGCGTGTGTTTATGTGCCACTGGTTGATCCAGGGAAAATGGCTTTTGTTGAGTCCCCTGTGCTATGTAACATTACAGAGTAATTACAGAGTGTGTGCTTTGTTTAGGGGAACTCTAATTATGCTGTTTGGATTGTGCAGGGCCCTGGGGTGTCACCGTGTGTGTATGTGTGTATGTGTGTGGGGGGAGAGAGTATAGTTGGTGAGAAGACACTAATTGTGGAGGCGGTGTTAATGGTACAGCAACTGTCATAGAGGGAGAGAAAGAGAGAGGCAGAGAGAGAGAAACAAACCTGAGCGCTTCTCCTCGGCCTGTTTCCTAATCTTAACTGGCTCTCTGTCCGTCAGGATGTGACACACAACCACCTGATGCCACTGCTGCCCCTTTACCTAAAGCCCAGGGGTTCAGTCCTACTGTAGATTTATGCTGTGTATAACGTCATGTTAACTCAGTGATGGCATGATGGCACCACAACTCTTTCACAAAGTTTTCTGGTTTGCCGGTCAGTAGGATTACACAGAAAGTACTAAACTGCTAAACAAAGTGCTACACAGACTCAGAATAGTCTCTGCAATTTATATAAATCACTCATTAAAGACTAATGTTGATTTTGATTAGAGTTATTAGCCCATAAAACATAGGAAAAAAGCATACAAACCGTATAAACGAAAATAAAACATTGTTAGGATTATTTATAGTAACCATTGACCAATTTCTTTGAACTCCTGAGCACAGAATAATACAGTATTGCTTCTTTGGCTTGGGCTTACAAATAAACTGACAGCTGAGCCTCTGAAACATGACACTCTGCTCTGCTTCCTCTAAAGTGTCAAAAAAGAAATGGTTAAATATGAACTGTTTACATTACAACGACTAAAGATGCATTAGAACACGTTCAACTCTAAGACGAGTTCACAATCAGCTACTTATCTCAGGTCAGGTCAACTGATGGATTACCTTCTCATACTAAACCCGTTGAAGCTCAGCGTCCATGGACTTCAATGGGGCTCCAAGAATAGTTTTTTTTACATTGCATTTATATATAAATGGACAAACGTTGTGATATCGGCTGAAAATGAGCTTCCTCTCTTTGAAAGACCAGCAGCTGCCGCTGTGCTAAAGATACATATCACTGCAATATCCAAGGTAATTGGTAATACAAGTCTGTTTTAATTGTTAGTTTATTAGTTTAGTCTGGTTACAAGTGACACTAAAACTAACTAAAGTAGCTTCTTGCCTCTAAAGTGCATATCAAAACACACTTCATGCTAACATGTTAACATATGCTAAAAGGAGGCCATGTAATTGTGCTCTGACCTGATTGTACCCTACAGAACAAGATGTAAAATTGATTTTATCAGTTTCTTATGTCACTGTACCATAAAGTACATTTTTTCAAGTCAGTATACACTTTTAATGACGTGGTCACTGGAACCCAGGTGAGGACAGTGAAGAATAGGTTATACTTGGAGATAATTCAAAAATAAATAGAGGAGAGAAAAATGGCATTGAGAGAGGACAAAGCATTGTAATTCAATGTATTGAATGGTTGAAGAAATACAGGAGGAACAGCTCCTGCTCTCGTGTGTGCAACACTATTGATCCTATGTGCCTGGACAAATTTCTCTCATCCGCCACAGAAGCACAACAGACACTGCTGTAGATTTTGTTTCAAGAGCCCTAGAGAACAGGACATAATGGCAGTATGATGTTTGTCAAGTGAGTTTTTGATTCTGTAACATGTTTGTGTGTTTGTTTCAAGGTCTGCACAAGGTCTCACAGCTGTGAATCTGGTGTTCTTATTGACATCCATCAGAAATGCAACCGACCCATTCTGCCTCACAATGGCGGCACAGAAAAGGTCTCATTCTTCCTTGTTTATAGAATTCTAATTACCTGGGTTGATTTAGACTTGGCAAAGAAAAGTAGTGATGTCCTATTTCAAAAGGAGCGCTTGGTTTGAATAGCTGTTGGCCAGCTCTGAGAAGGGGTCAAGGCACTGAGATACGTCCTTGTCCATACAACAAACAATACAATACCCTGATGTCACTGATGTATAATTGCTAAGCACATTTGTTCGAACAAGTTGTGGTTCATCATGACATCTTTGGACCCAATGGTGCATTGTCTGTATAAAATTAGACCAGCCTTCATTTCATATAATGCGCCCCAGGGCATTAATTTGCCCATGGAATATAATGAAGTACATTTTATTATTGTTAACACTATCATTTACAGAATGCGACATTAGCCATAATCCATTTTAAATGAATGAAGGAATAAATGAAATTTCTATGGCAGTGTTGTCGTTCGCGCTGATTGAATCGAGGGTAGAATGGTGCATCGCACAATACGTGTTCTTTACTGTAGATACGTTTTAAATGATGAATTGTGCCTGAAGGAGACAATTAGAGAAAAGTAACTTATTTGCGATGTGGATGTACAAACTCAAATAATCATCAATATTAGACAGTTAGTAATCGTTCTATAGTGCAACAGAAACTTCAGTGACCTTTACCTCATAATAAGTCTACTGCGAAATGTGTATGTTATGTCCTTATATAAACAATGAAGTGTGGTACATGTGACATTGTGATGTGGCGTATACAGTATGACCTGCGTATCACAGGGTGTGAAAGTGTGTTGGAGTTGGTGTGCAGCACACCGTGAATAACGTAATCAAATGGTGAGGATGTGGTGCAACTGTGTGTGTGTATGGGGGCATGCAAATAATGCCACTATTAATTTGATATAACAAGTCTGTGTTAAAGGGATATTTCAGATCTTCTGACATGAAGCTGTATGACATCCCTATTAGCAGTGTCGTGCATCAACAGTGACTTCCCCCCTACTGCATCCTGTGAGCAGAGTTCCGGTCTGGTTTTGGTGTTGATGGAGGTGGTTCGGCTAGTTGGCTGGGGTCACAAAAATTAAGCGTTTCACTTCTCAGAACAATATGCGTTCAAAAGGGTAATACATTTGCATCACCAAACTGTTGTCCATGAAAAAGTCAGACCTTCCAATCACTAGGTGCTATTTTCTCTCCCTTCATATCACTGCGCGCTGCAGCCTGTTGACAGCTGTGCACTTTTCCATCACCTGTTTCACGGATGTCATACAGCTTCATGTCAAAAGATCCGAAATGTCCCTTTAATATTTGTCTCATAGATTCCTCCATCGAGTCCCACCATCATTTGAGCTAAAAGAGTTAAAGGGACTACGAGGAGTTTCGGAAAGCTAAGTGTTTTTGCACTACATTTCCCATGACCCTCTGCGTGCACGGTGAAATTCGTGGACGGACGAAAGCTAAAACATTTGCCAAGAATGTTTTCAATAATCAAGAATGAAAGCCGGAGGTTTGAAGATGATCATACCGTCGTAGTTCTGACCGTACACGGCGATCCGGCGGCGTTATTCCCATGACCTGCCAGGCAGCATCTGAAACTGAATGGAAATGGAAACGGAAATGCTTGGCGAGTCTACCAAATAATAATATCGAACGATAAACAAACAACAAAACAATATATTTATTGAAAATGGACCCATTAACAAGTGTGGGTCATGTAGATTCATCCACATTAATATGAGACTCTTTTATAACCAAAAGCATACTCCTCGGGGTCTCTTTAAAAAAAAAAAAATCACAACAATTAGATGGCAACAACATGTCCTCACTGAGTCCTTGGACACCACCATGCTAAATCTGCTTTGTGTGCAGTGGTAAATGGAAAATATGTTTTATTGTGATTTGGACAAACTGATCCTTTTACAGCGTCTGGTTACAAACTAATATTTGTCTTTGACCTTGGTCACCTGCAGGCAGGCACAACGACAAAGTGAGGCTACAGAAAAGACACACTTATCCGTTTTAGTTGTATCCTTTCTTTAATCCAGTCGGTTCTACACATTATTCACCTGGCCTGGTGCTCTGAGTCACCCAGCAACAGAGGTCACCATCTGTGCTTGTGTATACGTGTTCACTTATTGTCATGTCCCTGTTGCTGTCGACTGTGTGGCTTTCTGTAGACTAATAGTGATAATGTGTGTATGTTTGTGTGTCTATCCTTCCCCACCCTCAGGTTGGTCGGTTGAAGAAAGTCTTATTGCAGATATTATGCACATTAGTCTAATTTGCAGGTACACTTAGTAACCAGTTTATTAACCGCCCGCCCAATGCAATCCATTAGAATTGCATTTGATAAGCAATAAATCCAATTTGAGGTGTTAATGATCGAGTCTAATCACAAGTGAACCTCTATTTATGGGCTGTCTGATTAGCCGTCTACCTACATGTTAATGCTTCTGTCCTCATCTGACTCCCACTGTCTCAGAGACAATCAGCATGTCTGCTCAGCTTTGTTATGTAACCGGCCGACGGTCCTGTGATATCCCCAGCAGCACATTGCAAACACACCGCTTTGGTACTGTGTGTTTCTTTTTGTTCTTTAATAGAAAACCACCATAGAAAGCTAATGCAGCACTGCTGTCGATAATTCTCATATGTGTGTGTCTGGGTTCACTGACTTTTCAGTGTTCACATCTTTGTGCCTCAGTGTGCGTGTGTGTGTGTGTGGCAGCCTTTGGCGGGACAGCACCATAGTCCCTCCCCTCTGCGTCCACTCTGTTAGCGGCCTTTATCTTCCCCAACAATCAGGCTTTATCCCTGGACACTCCTGGTCCCACGGTAGCCCAGGGAGCCGTGGCCCAGCGCTCCTATCCAAACCAAACCAACATATTTCTCGACATATGTTCACTTGTGTAATACAAACAATTCCAGCGCACACAAACATGCCCACATTAGCAGTGAATGCACTCACAATCTAAAGCAAAACATGAGCGGAATATGTTAGACTGTGAGAGTAAGCAGCAAAGAGAAGCTCTGAGTTTCCACTCAAAAATGAATGCAAATGTGATTCTGTAGCCAGGCTTGAAATGAGGAGGTATTTTAAGTACTGTTTCATGTTCTTGTTTAATTATGCCCTGTCTCATATTGCTTATTGTTGATGATTGTTATCAGACACCAAAGCATTAACCACAAGTGATTGGTTTTAAGGTGATCGGTGGCTGGAAGCATTCATTCTGAACAGATCACACATTTATAATGAATTTCAGCTGATAATGATGGCCGGCCAATTAATCAGGCATCCCTCCTGAAAATACAATCCTAATACAAGATACAAGGTTATATTATATTTGACAGCAAATATGGGAGAGAGGTGATCAGAAACACAAAGTTTCAATAAGGTAATTGCAAAATGCATGGCAACCATTAGAAAATTAAACTTGAATCAAAAAAAAAGAAAAAGAAAAAAGGTTACAAAAACACTATCAAAAATAGAAACCTTTATTGTGACCGAATACAATGCGAATGGACAGAAACAGCAAAGCACAAAAGCAGCACTGTGTTAGCATCAGTATCAGAAGTTGCAGAACATGATGTGGTGTTTGATCACAGGAAGCCTGTGGCACTGTGAGCTGCTTTGCACAGGGAGGAAAACTGAGAGCATTGATTTCATTGTAGAGGAGCATGGAGTGTTTGTGATTTGACAAATGTGTGTGTGTGTGTGTGTGTGTGTGTGTGTGTGTGTGTGTGTGTGTGTGTGTGTGTGTGTGTGTGTGTGTGTGAACGTGAACTGTCTGGAACATAAAACTATAGAGGCCTATTCAGAACCCCCTCCCCTTTCTCTCTCTCCTTCCATCAGGAGATAGCAGGGACATTGAACTGCAGCAACAAAAGCAGATTTCCATCAGACAGAGTTTCTGAGAAAGAAAGGCATTGTGTTGAAAGGGGCTTAATGGAAGCTCAGCTTAGAGCTTTATTCACACAAACTGTACTCTCCCTGAGCAACACATGTGTACACACACAGGCGCACACACGTTCAATTTTCCACATATACCAAACGCGGCTTGTTCGTCAACACTAAAATTGGTGCTCTCATTTTTATAAAATGATAGAGGAGGGTTTGTGAGCAGATAGTTGCCAGTCATGGTGCTCCATAGCAAGGCACTTAAAGCACAGTGCACGGAGCTCCAACCAAAGCCACATGTACTGTAAAAAAAAAAGGAAAACATATTCTCATAGAGTCAGTGCACTGGTAAAGACAAAACAAATCTTTCACCTGTGATAGGCTGACATCAATCGGCTTCTTGATGCCCAGCACAACCTGAAATAAAAATCAAGAGTATATTATTTCTGAGCAGCATAAACACGTCCTCGGCTCTCTCTTCATTTCCTGTCTGTCTCCTCAGTGTTTGCTATTCAATACAATACTCTTTATTATTATTTTTAAGGGGTACATTCTTCAGTGTGCAATTCTGTTTTATTGTAATACCGTATTTCTATTCAGGGTCACGTGGCACATGAAAGGCTAAGAATTTTTTTATAATAGGGTACAGAGCCTCCAGACACACCAAAGGCTTGAATCAACCTCTTTGATACTATATTGTAAAATGTAGAACAGTGTGCACCTCCCATTAAACAACATAGGATACTAAGTTCACTAAGTAGTTATGGTTTGCTCAAGTACAACTACTTGGTTGGAGTTCAACTTTGATAAAGTGTCAGTGAGAAAATGGAAGCAAAGCACAGTCTTCAGTGGTATCAGCCCAACCCTGCCTCCCTTTGAGTAGTCACACCAGCATTCACTGTAAATCAACAATCAAAATCAATTCCCCTCAGTTGAATGATTGCAATCTGTCAGTTTGCTGTCAAAGCCAATGCCGATTTGCACGCCGATTTTTGCGTAGAGTTCAACTTTGGTGCCGTGGACCATTCGTAAACCCATCTTCACACCACTAATCTTTGAGGTAATAGAGAATCAGAAATGGAGGAAGCATTTATATTAGTTGTGTAAAACACACACACACACACAATCCCAAAGTGTTAAGTACAGTCATCAAGCTTCCACCACCTGCTATTTTTCCCAGAATGCTCAAATTAATTTTGCATCGCAGTGTCTGGACACTGAGCATACGGAGTTAATGGAAAGAAGTGGTTATGTGGGAATTGTGCATGAGTTGAGAGCAGAAAGGAGAAAGACTTGAGGGAGATAACAGAGTGGACGGACTGTGAGTTCATTGTGAATGAGCTTACAGGTCTGTCCGTTTGATATTACTATGGTTGACGGTGTCATGCTGGAGGTAGACAAACATACAATCTGTCTGGAAGTAGGCAGGCCTGCAATCTACAACTTATTAAGAGTTGTTAAATTCTAAGAAAGAATTTGTGTTGTAATGGGTTCAGTGTCTTTGGTCGTCACGGTACTGGTCACATGGTTCATTGTGACTTGAACGATTGAGCGAGATCCAGACGCACAGTGAGACGAGAGAGGACAGACGACGTCGGAGAAATAAGTGGCTAACGTGGGATATAAAGGGGAAAGAAAGAGAAAAGAGGTATTAAAGCTTTTCAAATGAAGCTCTTCCTTCTTAGATACACATATTTCAAAAGCTCTCAGTAATTACTTATTACAGCACTTATTTTCCTTGAAATGAGAAAAAGAACATATCTGAAACCTTTGCTTCAGAAAATGTTCCCAACTGGACCTCTGTGAATTCTAATTAAATACTCCCACTCCTCAGGATTTGTCCACTCTGTCCCCTGTGACACCGGCAGCCGAGGTTACACTGGAACGAGCCGTCATTCTCCCTGTTTAATTACAGTGACGGGACAAAGCGATTTGGGCCATTTTAGCATGTGTGGTCATACAGAGGCTCCACTGAGCTGTTGTCGTAATGATCCCTGATGAATTTAACGGCTAAATGGTGTGTATGGGTGAGGCAGCAGCTTCAGTGAGAACCTGTGTAGTGTGGTTTATCATAGAAACATGAGTCTGTGGATAGCTGCCTGCGTATAGCTTAACTACAACATGGAAACTGGAGTGAGCAGTGCGACGTGGTGGTAAACACAGACAACACAAATGATTTTTGGTTTTCTCCATTTTGATCTGGGTACAAGACCCTCCAAGTGACAGGTGTAAATTGGTAATTGCAGTGCTTTTGTTTGTGTCTGCTACTCCTCGTCTGACTCTGGCCTGTTATCTGCCAGTAAGAGAAAACAAACAGCAAATTCCCCAAACAGCAAAAAATTTATGTGGAGATACAAGTTGCGTAGGTGTACATTAAGAGTTGTTGTTTTTTTTCTTCAGATAAACTTTTCTGTTTTTTTCCCTTCAAAAACCTCTTCATATTTTACAGTGAGGCAGCTCTGTGAGTCATCTAAACTACTGCCTTCTTTCCCTGTGAAAATAAATAAATATGTCCCCGCCTCAGATCAGAGTTGTCCTCTTTTGTATTATGTGTAAACTAGGGATGAGCACGCAGGCCTCCCATGGATTAACCACTGACTAACTCCAAAAGTTGCAGTCAAATGTCCTTATTATGGAGGCATGTAAAGTCTTTACAACATGCGCTCGCACACACACTCACACACACACACACACACACACACACACACACACACACACACACACACACACACACACACACACCGTCCCAAGATTTTCCAATAAGTGTATAGAAGCGGCGCCATCCTGTTGTCCCCGAATCACTTCTCCCTAATATTCTTGCGGAAAAGACTACACAACGGCTGCTCCCAAATTTGATTGGTGTTATTTGTAAGTCAGCCTAAATCTGAGAGAAGCTACACACACAAATGGAACAGGGTTTACTAATCCATTTGTAAGGCAATAGGCAGGCAAACAGGCAGGGGAGAGCTTGCCAAGTGTTGTAATCACAACTAAAGATGATGAGCCCACTCCCTTCCTCTACACTCTACACTGTGTGTCTGAGTGCTTGCATGTTTATGTGTGTGTGTGTCGTGTGTGTTTTTGTGTGCGTTTGCATGTTTGTCCTACATCGCCTCCTTTACAAAACTGTGACAAGAGAGGGAGAGGGAGAGAGAGGGAGAAAATGAATCGGTATCAAGTGGATAATCTACAAAAGTACACTAGGAGCTTTTCCACCTTATGCAAGTCCCCCACTCATTCATTTGCAGATACCACGCAATCTCTCTGAGAACAACAACAAGCCGGCAATATGAGTTTTGAAAAGGCAGTAATTGTAAGCAGGCTGGGGAATAAATTAGAATGATGACAAAATACAGAGATAAATCCAGCTTAAGACAGATGTATGCCACTGTTTATTTGATTTCAGCTTTTCTCGCTATCCTGCTCTTTCTCCGTCTCTCATTCCTGATCTTTTTTAGTGGGGTGGAAAAATGGATTTTTGTCAGCGATTTGGCCCTGAAATAGCTTATTGTCTAAGGCATCCACTGTGTGGGTACAACGTCAACATCACATGTGTGTGTGAACGTGCTTGTCTGTTTCCATGGGGAGTAATGGCCATGGAAGTGTGTATTGGCTCTGCTGGCACAATACACCACTGTGCTCATTGGTTTAGACTGGTGTGTGTGTGTATGTTCTTCTATAGTCTCTCTTGTTGATATTTATAGATGGAGGAATTCTAGTATGAAGGGGGTGAGGGGAGCAGGAATGTGGGGAGCAAGAGTGGGATGGTAAGGGAGGGGGGGCGGGGGGGTGAAGGAAGGACAGCAAGGAAAGGAAAGGAGGAGAGGATCCGTTAGATTGAAAGAGTGGCTCTGCCCTAAGCTTTTTCATTCTTCTCCCTCCCTCTCACTTTTTGTGTGTTTATTTTACTGATTATCTCTTTTCACTCTCCTCTTTCTGTCTCACCTCACACATTCATGCCCAGAGGCGTTTGCACACTCTCTGACACACAACACATCCCAGATAATACGCTCGCACATATCCACACAGAGGCAGCTTTTACAATTATATTTATTCTTACCTTTTCCTTTTTTTAAAGTACAAAAAACACTAACCATTATTAAAGAGTGTTTTTAAGATGGAGTTAGGGAGCAACTGACAGGAAAGTTTGATGATCCACACAGTCAGTGTGGGTGTGAGATGAAAAAAATAAAGACATGTTTATACATAAATAAACACTTTGTGTCTCAGAAGTCAATCTGAGGGTAGAACTGATGAATAGAAAAAAGAATTAGAGATTTTTTAATACTGCTAGGAGACAATTTTAATTTTTCTTTGACTTTGCTTCCCACCTTTATTTCTTCATTTCACAATATATACATGGCTATCTATATTCCTTACTCTCTTTTTTGTTTTGTTTCTGTCTATCCAGGATTGAGAGGCCTCGGTGGACAGAGGAGCTGATAACTGCCAGGACATTTTTCTCCTCAGGTTGTTCCATCAAATAACTGGTAAGTGCACATCGTCAATCTATATATCTATACGTTTTTATACCTTCTTTGCTGATCAAAGGCGTCCTTCTGTCCTGCTCTTGTGAACACAGTTTCAGTCTTGATCAACAGCCATAACAGAACTTATTCAAATTCGAGAACAAGGTTCACCGAGATTCAATGGCTAATGGATTGGATTTTGTTGGCTTAAGGTCAAGGTCAAAGTGACCTCACATGTCACAGCCTGATAAATGCAATATCTCAAAATCTCCTCGAGGGA
This sequence comes from Trachurus japonicus, assembly GCF_045865225.1. Taxonomy (NCBI): domain Eukaryota; kingdom Metazoa; phylum Chordata; class Actinopteri; order Carangiformes; family Carangidae; genus Trachurus; species Trachurus japonicus. The sequence continues at coordinate 24,781,575 of NC_140929.1, forward strand.
ATCCCTTCACATCCGGCACAAATGCCCAGTCGGACTCGGGTACAGACTGATTAGACTTTGATGGTCAGTGGTCACAGGTCATGGTCACTGTCAGTTCATAAAATGTGGCTTTGGCCTTGTGAATGCAACATCTCCATAATAACTTGAGGGGATTTTGTCAGATTTGGTATAGAATGTCTATATTAACTTAAGGACACACAGATAAGAGTTGGGTTGTCAAAGGTCAAAGGTCAAGGTCAGTGTGACAACATAAAACACTTTTTAGCCATTACTCAAGACTTCACACAATAATTATGACAAAACCTCACACACATTGTTAACATTTTATTATTCCAAATGAAGAATTTCTGGCATTTTCAACTACAAACGAAATAAACAGTCTGAGATTGATCTGTTTTTAAACCCACAGTTTTCTCTTTTTTTGTACTGAGACAATAATCAATTAAATATATAAATGTATTACAGTAGGAATCTGAAGATAATGACAGCACTGTAAGCCTCAGTAAAGACCATGCAATGCAGTGCAGTCATATGTTGCACACAGAATAAAACAAATTCTTTGTCTAAAACAAATGTCACTTAGTACAAAATGCAGATTGTGATGTTCCCTGTGTTTGCTGCAAAGCTTCGTGGGGAATCACAATGAAATGTTTAAGTGCTCAGGCAGGATTTGGGGAATTGTTAAAATGAAGGAAAAAAAAAAAAATCTTTAGTCTTACCCAGCCAGATTCAATACAATACAGTGGATAAGTGTTGAGGACAATTACAGAGAGGAGCCTTTAGTCAGTATGAACAGTTGAGACTCTGTACATCCAAACGTCTTTCACAACTCCGGCTTTGCACCAGCAGCCATGCTAAGAGATTTTTTCCTGCTGCTCTGCCTTTTAACTGCACAAACCCCCAATGTTCTGCACAGTCATATGTTTCTATTTTGGGAACTTTTTGACTGCTCATCCAAAAACTTTACAAAGAAATGAATTTGACTGGTGAGTTTCTGTAAATGTTGTGGCACATAAGTAGAAAAAAAAACCCAACAAAAAAAAACAAAAAACACATTGCGTGGTGTGTTGTGCTGCAGTGACGAGAAGCGGTGGACGTCTCTGTGTAGAGAACAAGGCCTGGAGTCAGAGGAAGACAGCGATAGCAAACCCAGATACAAGACAAATGACCATGAAATCCAGCTTCAGCTGATGCAGCCTGCCTGCTCTTTGTGTGCGTCTGTGTGTCTTTGTGTGTGTGTTGAGAAGCCCTAGATGGTGAGTGTCAAGGCAGTGTCATGATCACAGATTGTGGCCTCTACGCTGCTTTGCTGAGGAGATTTAGCTGGCACCGGCTCCACCGACCACGGCCTGCGTGGTTGCGGGTCTGTGCGCGTGTTTGGATGCATGAGTGTTTGTCACAACCCTGTCAGATCAGCCATGAGTCTGCCCACTGTGTGTGTCAACCAGGGGTGACCTTTTTCTGTGTTTGGCCCTTGGATGTGTGTGTGTGTGTGTGTGTGTCCAGTGCTGGGGGCAGGGAAAGTCCCTGTCTCTGCTGTGCCAGTGAGTTGGAGGGGACACCTCGTTCATCTGTGCTGTGGGAGTTCCCCCGTCCTCAGCCTCGGTTTCATCAGATTTTTATCACGCCTCCGACTTCACTCTTTGATTCTCTATGGGCGAAGTGCCAAGTGATGTCAGCATTGTCATCAGTTAATACATCAAGATGACTTATCCATCAAACTCTTTGCCGTTCCTTAAACTTTGTCCCTGCTAGCTCTGCGTGTGCTGTCTTATACTGTAGGAGTTGGTGAGCATTTTGGCACATAATACAAGTTAGAGAAATTAAATCACCCATAATGTGATATATTTGTCATAATAGGTTTTTGTCATTTGCCACATCACACTGCAGAAGTGATTACTGCACACCGTGACTTGTTACAAATGGGAAATCTGGAAGACATCAAATGGACATAATTGTCCATCTTAGAATGAAGTGATAGTAGCATAAATACCATAAAGTCAGATTCAAGTCAAATTTCTTGGCAGCTCATCAAAAGTCATCAAGATATTTCAATGAAAACTAAACTTTTGGGGGCATCCTGGTAGCTCTCTCCCCCCTGAAAAAACAGGCAAAAAAAACAAACTTAAAAATATAAATCTAATGGTGGCGCTAGAGGAACAATCAGAGCATGGCCTGAGTTAGTGGGATACATTGTCTTAGAATATCACCTCCTACAACCACTGTTGTAGGCAAAAGAAGAGGTCAGTGTTGCAGAAAGCAGTAAAAGCTACACAGAGGTGGAAGAGGAAGTGATTGGGTGAGGTTACCATAGACCAGAGCAAAGAGCCAATCATCTACAGGGAACTAACTCAGGAACATGCCAGTCTCCACGGCAGGTAGCCACATAACCATACAATATGCAAACAGTAATATCAGTTATTGTTCAATAATTGTTTTTAGTATGTAAAGACTTCATGGAAGGTTCCTCATGATGTTTTAGCCAGAAACCATTTCTGCAGTAAGACTTGTAAACACTGACTCAAGCTCTCATATCCAAAGTAACCTTTGCAGAACACGGTGAACAAGGCAAAATGAGCACTGATGGAAATGTAACACAAAATACTGAACACAAAGCAATTTTATTAAATAGATTTTATTGCATCTTCATTCAAGTTCTGTTGCCCTGTTTGGATTCACACCGCTGAATCCAAAGTCTTGTTCTACTGCAAGTCATAGAGGATTAAAAGTAACAGATACCATCCTCAGTGAGAAGGCTCACATCCCTTAGAGCGTCTCCCAGCAGTAAATATGCTATTCTCCATACGTGGTTGTTAATTAGTTCTCTTCCATATCTTGCTGTGTATTTCTTATGCCAAACAGATCCCCTGTCCTCTCTCTCCCAGCACTGTCCAGAGCTGTATGAGAGCTAATTGGCAGCTCGCTTGCCTGCCGCGACGGTGATCATGCAAATGTATTGGTGCTTACCAATAGCCGGGCCTGTTAAAAACATTACGACGGCCATTACCCAGAGCTGGGGCCGGTCTAACGAACATATGCTTCCCACCCCCCCATAAACCTCCCCCCAATTCCTAAACTCTTATTTATGTGTTTAATTTAATGTGCGAGGGAAGAATTTCCGAAATTAAATTTGGTTTTCGTTGGTGCCTCCAGAGAATGGCGGCGTTATAATAACATGGTAATTTTTTACACGTCTTTATGAGAAATGAGAAAATTAATTCTTTCTGACAAGCTGTAATTATTGGGCTTGGAACAGTTGCAGCTGAACAGTTTGGGCTGTGGTAGCCTGGCAGCGAGCTGAAAGAGGGAGAGGGAGAGAGAGAGAATGGGGGGAGGGATGGAGAGAATAGGAGAGAATGGAAAGAAAAGTGAACCTGAATCATACACACTGGCGGGGAAACAGAGAGGAAGACGAGGGTGAAGGACCTGAGATGTGAGGAGACGAGGTTGGAGCAGATAAGGTGAGAGGGGTGAGTTGGTGGGGGGTGAGGAAGAAGAGGAACAAGGGAGGAACAGGGTGAAGGTGAAGAGAAAAGACTGAGGGTTAGGGTTAGGTGATAGGAAGAGAAGGCATGAGGAGTCAAGGATGGACCAAAGGAGAGGAAGGAAACAGCTGGAGAGAGGAAATCAAAGAGAGGGGATGAAGGTGAGGGAGAATGGACAGATTGAGGGGGGAAAGTAACTTTTTGGAGAAGAAGAGGAAGAAAGGAGGAGAAGAGAGATTTAAGGGAGACAAAGTAACAAGAGAGGTGGTTGCGAGTGAGAGTCAAGGTAGAGAAAAGGAAAGAGTGGAGGAAGAAGAGACATGGATGAAGTGAAGGAGAAAAGAGACTGATGAGTAAAAGAGAGAGAAGAACGTGAAGTTTGAGGAGACAAGGTTACATTATTACAGGGTGGAGAAGAAGACAAGACAAGAAAGGAGAAGAGAGAGGGTGGAGATTAAAGAGATGGAAAATGAGAGGAGAGGTAAGGAGGAGAAGAGGGGAGGAAAGAGACTGAAGAAAGAAGGGCATCTGAATGAGAGGGAAGAGGGTGGAAGGAGAGGAGAAGACGAGTGGAAAGAGAAGGTTAGAGTAGAGGGAGAGGGGAGGGGTGGGGAGGGGGGAGGAGTGATGCCTGGGTGTGTTACATCAGGTAGGAGTCCCTGTCTTCTTGTCTGATGTCATCAGAGGAGCTCCTCTCTCCTCTTTCCTCTCCTCCACCAGCAGCAGCAGCTCCTCCTGTGTCAAGGTTACAACACATTACCATTCACCGTCTATAGCTGTCTGGCCTCGCTCCAGGCCTTCTGAAGCTCTCTCTTTCTCTCTCTCTCTCTCTCTCTCTCTCTCTCTCTCTCTCACACACACTCATACTCACACACACACACACACACACACACACACACACACACACACACACACACACACACACACACACTCTCTCAAAGCACCAGCATCTGCTCACACTTACAGAGCTTCTTCCTCTTTGCTCCAGCAAGCATGGGCACGTGTACACACACACACACACACACACACACACACACACACACACACACACACACATAGAGCTTCCTCTTTGCCCCATCATGTGCTGAGTATGGAAGGTGATATTGATATTATGCAGCCATATTGTCGTTTCTCTACAGTTATTCACTTAGGCTACCGTAAAAGCACTCTTATGGTTGTTGGGTGACTCACTTAACGACCCACTTGTGGTGTGTCTGAGTCTGTGTGCGTGCGTGTGTGTATGTACATGTGCGGCCAAGTGGCCATTTGTTTTCACTAAGTGTCACTGCCTTAAAAAGGAGAACCAATGTTTCAGCCTGTCTTTCTCTTGCACGTCTGTGTGTGTGTGTTAGTGTGTGTGTGCATTAGGGTTTGGAGGTCATGATGATAAAAGATGTGTTTGTACAGAACAGAGGCCAGAATGCAGCAGAGCACTCATCATGTGGTGTGAGGAACATGTACGATGAAACATCTGAAATAACGGCTCGTTTGAATCTTGACATATTAATTGGGCTGTGTGTGTGTATTGGAATGGGTATGTGGGTATTTTAAAGGAACCCCTGTAAGTGAGACTGTGTGTGTGTGTTCCTTCAGAAACCCTTCCTGTTTATTTGTTGAGCGTGTTCCATTTTGTCCTGTGCTGTTAAATGTTTCATCCTAGCAGAGGCATGATGGGCCCCCCTGGGGATGAGGCATCTGCCCGCCCAGCCACACGTTGAATTATACATGACAGCACAGGACAGAGTGTGTGACTCTGTGTGTGTGTGTGAGAGGGAGAGAGCATTTGTAGGTGTCACTGAGTGAAGTGTCCACTTTGTTGCGTGACTCTATTTCAGATCTGCGCTGAGCTGTCTTCAGTTATATTGTCTGACGTGCCAGTGTTCCTCTGTGTGTGTTTGCACATGTTTGTATTATATAGTGTTGGAAAGCAACTTTCTTGTTTAAATGGTAAATCAAAGATCTTCTGGTTTTTAATCTTTTCTACTTTTCTCCGCCACAACAAAACTTGCTTGAACCCATTCTGGTGAAAGCTAAAAGAAACACTTTGTTCTGGCTCGGTGGGATTGTCATGCGTCTTCACCAGATTTGCTTCTGGTAAACGCTGCTGGCAGACGTTACTCAGAAACATTTTGCATGTAGCTGAGTTAACTTTTGCCAAACTAGTTAGCAAACATGGAAGAATCTCCAATTTAAATACTGAATAATCACCTACAGATCACGACTAAAAGTTTTCTGAAGATGTAACTTCTCTCTGTAGTACTAATGCAAAGGGAACCCACACTGGTTGTGGGCGCAAGGTGTGTCATTGTTCTTGCACAGCACAACAGTGTTTAATACAACAAAGCAGGAAAGTTATCACAGCTGCAGTCATTAGATTTTCTACCTTTCCTCCAAAAATCACTTTATTCAGCAAGTGAACTGCTTAAATAGAGCATAGATGTTAAGGAGAGATTGCAGGCTGTTAGAAAATGTATGACTAATTTGTATGAGACATAATTCTATCATTAGATAGATCATTATTAGGCGGAAACAAGCTTGCACGATGTTGACTAATACTGTAGCTGAGTCACATCTAGTCTAACGTGCAAGGCATTCACAGGCCAGGGCCTTGAAGGACACTTTCCTGTACATGTACAAAATGTGACTTTTTTTTTTTTTTATCAAAGGCAGAATTTTAAGTTCTTTCTTTCTTTCTTTCTTTCTTTCTTTCTTTCTTTCTTTCTTTCTTTCTTTCTTTCTTTCTTTCTTTCTTTCTTTCTTTCTTTCTTTCTTTCTTTCTTTCCTCTCTGTCACAACAATCCCCGACTATCATCTTCTGAAACTTCATACAAACATTTAAAATCTATTCATGTATTCACACATTTTGGGAATATTTTGGCCTGTAAAAGTGCAGCCATCATGATAGATGTGATGATACAATTATGCATCCCCTAAAAAACAAAAAAGGAGAACAAAATTCAAAGCAAAACAAACAAAAGAGCCTTGTGTCATCTGAAAGGTTAAATAATTTGCCCTCGCCCTGTGCTTGCGTTTTAATGTGTGCAGGTATGTGTGTTGTGCTGCTGTAGCTAATGAAAGCCCCTAATGAAAGCCCCATCTCCTTATGCAAATGAGGCTGCTGTTAACCCCAATCAGAGAGGTCGCTGAGTGCGCATCAATCCCACATCTCTCTGAGTGCTACGCAGGCTGCACACAATGGTCTCCACCCTCCATAGGCCCACAGGTAATTACCGGGAGCCAGAAAGGGAGAGGGGCCAGGGGAGTCAGGGTCTCAGGTAGGTCTGCACCTCCGTCACTCCCTCTTTTTTTTTCTCCCCCCGTGCCATTTATGTGAAACACAGGGTTGGGTTGCATGTTGGGTCAAGTGCAAGTGCTTTCTTCTACCACACCTCTTCCTCCAAAACACACAGAGACACACACCGGCTCACAGTGTGACAGGTAATTACAGCCTGAGAGTGGCTGTGTGCTGCATGGAAGACTGGGAGGTCAGGGCCGCCGCCTGCTCCCCGCGGGGCCACGGAGCCACGGAGTGTCACCTCTCCCACTACAGCCGCAATCAGCTCCATTAGCGCCGCGTCCGCCTGTCTATCCACCTGTTGTCTGGTTTGTCCTACCTGTCAGTTAACTGTTTCCATGTTCAGCCCGGGCCTCTGCCTGACGTTTCTAAATTGTATGTGTTGTTCGAGCAGCAATGCGAGATGGCAATGACGTGACAGTCAAATAACCACACAGCATTGATTGTTTCTCCCAGTTAATAGCAACCTTCAAATTGCTTCACATCACCAGTGGCAGCCAAGTTGGCTTTGAGGAGAGCGGATGGATTTTGTTCATTTGTTTATTCACCAATAAAAAAAAAATGTTGACAAAATGATTGTTGGCATAAAAGTTAGACACAGTGTGAGGTGCCCATTAAAGTAATGACTTAAACTAAAAACTAAAAAACCTATGCCTGAAAATGAATGTGTTTAAGTAGGGAATCATCCCACTGAAGGCTTCAGAGCCTTAAGGGATCAGTATGCTCCGTTCAAAGGGCTTGTCGGATGGTCAGATATCTTAATAAAGCCCCCTCCCCCTGCATCTTTACGTCCACAGCTTAGTGAGGAGATTTCCAACATTCATGTCAGGACTTTCCTGTTGTGCACGGATGAAAAAGAAGCAGGTTTGAGGGTTTGACCTCATCTTTTTACCTCACTTTAACCAAGTGCAACACTGTGAATGCCTTCCAGGAGAGACTGTTTGAAAATGTGCGCCGCCATCCCCGTATTTTAATGATACTGTGTCTCTGCCCTCTCTGTGATGGCAAACGCTTCACGCTGGCTTTGAGTGTAACCATTCAGATCTGAGATATAAACACTTTTGATTTCTGATGTCGTTAGAAAGCATGTCATATGAACCACTTCTTTTCTATAATAACCATGTCCCAGTCCCCGAGTGTACTAAGGTGTATCATATAATTACACTGCCCTGGTTCGATGTTGGCAGGGGAACTTTGTTGCATCGTTAAAGCACGGTGCTTTTTAATTATAGAGTGTTTTTGGCTGGACTGCAACAGCTCTATAATCATAAATGTCCCGGATTGACTGACTGACTGACTGACTGATGGTTCTTCTACCACTTTTGAAAATAGTGCTGAGCTGCAGTCTACTAAGCCACTCTAACTTCGTGGCTTCTCAGGAACTGCAGGGAAGCAAAGCAGCACGTCCAGTGTAATGCAGTGGAGGTGAGACTCAGTGTAAACTACGTCCATTACATCTAGGATTATTACTAAAGAAGGCCTATAAACACAAGACACACTGAGCGGGGAGAGGACAAGGCTTGGTACTGACACCTCTGACCAATGCCACATATCAGACAGAGGAAGTGAAACATTAAAGGGATAGTTCACCCAAAATTCAAATTTCACTCATTATCTACTCACCCTCATGTCAACTAAGAGCTGTGAGAATTTTCAGAGTCCTCCGGCCGAAATTGTTCCGCCGGTCGACACAGGAAGAGCAGTGAACTGAGACACTGGGAGCTTCCGCTACAAACAAGCTTAAAATATAGACTTATTTAATTTTTTTCAGAACAATTTCTCATATCGGGGCTTCAATACAAGAGGGACATTACAGACGAGCAGTATGGAGGTATTTGGATGTTTTTTGGTGTGTATTTTTGGACGAAGAAAGTTGGTATCCATTGACAACCATTATATGGACAAATACTGCTGCACGGACCCCCCTGTAACTCAGAGAAGGCACAGAGGACTCTGAAAATTCTCACAGCTCTTAGTCGATATGAGGGTGAGTAGATAATGAGTGAAATTTGAATTTTGGGTGAACTATCCCTTTAAGACCTGCTTCTATTAAAGTCTGTTACATTCTGGAGTTGAAGTAAAAAAAAAAAAGAAAAGAAAAAATGCTTAATTATTGTTGCTCACATGCAACAAGGAAATGTGTTGCCATGGCACTGAGTGTGTCCAGGTAGCTCAGCTGATAGAGTGGACATCATAGGGTTAAAGGCTTTGCCCCCAGTGGTTCAGGTGTGGCTTGCAGTCCTTTGCTGTGTTGCATTTTCTTTGATCCAGTTTTCCTCATCTCTTTTTCACTATGGCTGAAATAACAGCAAAAGCCTGAAAAAAAAATCACTGCTCAGCCTCCGTCTTTAAACTGTTAGGTCAGGTTATATGATTAGGATTTGACCATAGTGGGTCCTACCACAGTTTTTACTTCTCTTCTTGTTTCCATGAAGCCTAGACAGACTGATTATACTTAGTAAAGCCATTAACTTACATAAAAATGTAAATTGTACAACATAGTCTAAACTAGAATTTGGGGTTCAGCTGTGTCATAGTTGTACAGACTGTAACGGCCTTTGAGGCAAATTTATGCTGTAACTTTTAGGAGTATAAATTGAAGGGACTGCATTACTGTCAAACATCCCTGGGTGTAAAAGCTCCAGCTGAATGGTCACAGGCGGTAGAAGATGTGGATGTGGCGTCATGTGTTCAGTCAGCGTGTTGCTATGTGACTGCTCGCCGGTAACTTCAATGTAAATAAAAATCAGTTTTCTGGATATGGATACACACGTGTCCTTCAGATATGAAGGGGTTTTCAAATAACCAATACGGTGAGACCTCTGACACCAGGGCTGTGGTCTCGCCCTGGCTCTGCTCTTATTAGTATTTACTCACTGCACTCTGTTGCCTGAATATATTCTCTCACACATCTCTTTTTCCCGTCCACTTGACACCGGGCATGATATGTGCATGAGAGCTAGAGAGGATATGCGTAGTTGCGTACCTGCAGATTCCTCTGTGTGCAGGTTTAACTGCGTATACCGCTGGATGTGTATGTAGTGGGATATGATTGCCTTCAACTGAAGAGCACTTGACCATCAAAAGAACATTGGAGCAATCTTTTCCAGTGGGGCAATAATGGTCACCTTAACATCATCACGCGCTCAACCCTGTGGGCAATTGACATGCTACTGCTTCAATGTGATCGGAAGACAACAATTTTTCTGTGGTTTGAATAACAATGTCAATCCCTGTTTCCCTCTTGTCTCGTAATAAACCGCTCAAAGGCCTCTAGTAGACTCTGTATTCGATCAATTTTGAACGATTAGGCTTGCCAAGCCAAATTAGGTTTGTGGATCGTCAGCCTTTGTGACCCAAGTTGCCTGAAGGTGCTTTTGCCCTCTTGTCTCTGAGCAGAGGCATTCTGCGAGTTTTGTCTCTGAATGAATCTGTGAATTCCATGAATCCATTCACTGGCAGAAAGGGGAACAAATTTTACTGTTCATGGTCGTCTGTTCTGTAAAAGCAGCACATACAGTATGATACGTGATGCAGTGAATGAGACAATTATGCCTTTAAAAAAAACAGATACGTAAAATCCGAGTGAATGTGTTTGACTTATCTATTCTAATATGAACTGATTATACAAAGTATTCCAGGTTATTAGTTACGTAGTTAAATTGTTTCACTTATTGTTGTTCTTATTACCCGTCACAAAGTCTAAAATAGTAAAAAATATTTTGCAAGAGGACTTTAAAGATTTAAAGGGATAGTAGCATTTTTTTTTCATTATTTTATTTTCGCGGCCTAAAAGAGGTTTTACGTGAAAAAAATTACACAGTTCCATTGTTCGCTATAATATAATTTTTTCCAGCCCTTCAAAGTGCAGGAAAAACGCAGTTTTTATTTGGACCTAACCAACTCACGTATCCCTCCGGCCCAGGGTTAGCGGCCGCCGATCTGTAGTTGGTTAGGTCCAAATAAAAACGGTGTTTTTCCTGCACTTTGAGGGGCTGGAAAAAATTATATTATAGCGAACAATGGAACTGTGTATTTTTTTTCAGGTAAAACCTCTTTTAGGCCGCGAAAGTAGGCTGTTTCTTTGGGTCCATTCACAACAATGTATGTTGTAAATCTCTAGGTAGGGCTATGGGCTGGCGTTGCTAACGGGAGGAGTGCAGATAGTCTGCTACTGCAATTTAAGTAGGCCTACTTAGGGGCTATTTGTAGATCATACAACCCCACTTTAAAAAAAATGCTGCTATCCCTTTAAGACAATTCTAATAAGATGAGTCAAATGCTACATAGCCAATTACTTCTTCTTTTTCTTTTTTTAACAATCTGTTTAATGAATTTTACGTAATAAAAAACAATGGTTCTTCATACAATAGTTACAGATATAAATCCGTAGCCAATTACATCTAATCTCATCCATCATCAACAAACTGAAACTTAAACCAACCAGTGATGTAGATTTTGTTATTACAAGTCAACTTTCAGAATATGAACTATGGTGATCTAGAACAGGATAAAACCCTTTCTTGATACTACATTGTGAGATTCAAATTTCTGGTTGGGCTCCAACTTTGGCAGAAGATGACTTATATATTTTAGAGCTGATGTTGCTAGGAGACACTTTTTTGATGATGGCAACTGAGCAGTGAAAAGTGACAGCATGCGAAGCTCCGTGACGTGATTTGAATCACAACACTAATGTCAGAGTTAAAACAGAATTGCAGGTAGCAATTGTATCCTGCGAAGAACTGGGTAAAACACATGAAGGTAACTTTACAACAAGGACTCTGAAAACTGCTCCAAGTCCTGTCTCAAAACCCACTTCCTGTTGAACTATACAATCTCCCTCCAAAACAAAAGCAGTGGGTGGAGCTGGTGTGGGGTTGTAGCTGAACAGAGAAGATGAGAAGGTGCCCATTGAGAAGTACGAGAGTGAGAGAGAGAGAGAGAGAAACGGGCCCCAGAACAGCCTGGGTGAGCCGGGGTTTCATTATCCCCCGTCCCTCTGTGATGAGGAGAAGAAAGGCGGACGTGAGAGAAAGAAAGAGAAAGAACAGAACAGAGGATGGGAAGAAGAAAAGAAAGAGGCGTTTGATAGAGCTGTGTGGAGACCGTGTGTGAATGAGCCAGTGAAGGGCAGCCATTGTCTTGCCGCGACCTCAATTTGGTACTGTACGCTCCTCTTTTTACTGCACTGTCTCGAGCCACAATGCCTCCTTTCTCCTCCGCTCTACTCCCTCTCTCTCTTAAAGAAATAGGGGGATTAGGGCCCACTGAGGGAAACTGCGTGTCCAGATTGCCAACTATCAATGACTCCTCACGATGTGACGAGAAGCCGACAGGATATTTCAAACGGCATTTGTCGTTTGTCTGTTCTTGCATCTCACTCCATTCTTTCCTCTTTTCCCATAACTGCTGTCATTCATTATTCTCATATTTTAGTGTAGCAGGTAAGTAAAAGCAAGAATGTTTTTACGCACATGAGGAACAGGCGGGGAGGTGCAGGAGGTAGAAAGAGTGAAACAGACAGAAAGAGACAGAGAGCGCAGCTGTACTTCCTGTTTACTCAGGCCTTGTTGGAGACAGTGGGAAGGAACAGGGGCTGCATTCATTTCTTTTCTACCTCCGTTGAACCCCTCCTCCTCCCCCTGTCTCCTCCTGATCTATTCTCCTTCAATTCCTTATTTTCTCTCTTCTCTTGCAGCTCTCTCTTCTTCTCTCCCCTCGTCTCTTACTGATAAACTGTATTGAACTCAGGAGGGTGAGCCAGATTAGACGGCGTCCAGTGCTATTTGGTAGGCATGGATTTGGTACTGGGACTGACTCGGAAGCAGGGATGATTATTAAATGTTCAGCCTGGCAGCTATTATCACAGATATGGACTGCAGATATGACAGGGGAAGATAAATAGAAAAATAGATGAAGAAGAAGCTCTGAAGAAGTTGAACGACAGATGGAAATAAGTTGGTCAACTTTCTCCCGGTGCAGTTCAGTTATTAGGAACCCCGTCATTCACTTTTTTCCCTCCACCAAAACAGGGAACAAGGGCACACACAACTATATTAGAGAGCTCAGAAGTTTTGGTTGGCTTTGATAGTGAGTAAACTAACTGTAACTGTACGCCAAAGCAGACCTTGAAGCCTCATTGAGAGAGAGATAGAGGGAAAGAGAGAGAGAAAGAGCGCAAATCCCGGTTGTTTGTTCCTCCCACCCGAGCCAAGCCCTCCCTGACCTTTCTTTGTGCAGTCGGACATCAGACTGAGGCGCTTGCGAAAGATGCACTAGATTAAAAGGATTGTTTCTGTCGCTGCTACAGTTCCTATTGTACAGAGGAGCTGCTATAGACGGACACACACACACACGACTCATCACATGTGTATTTATGCACTAAACGAACACACCCACGCGCAGACGCAAACAGGCCTGCTTACACATGCACAGATATGGTGTCAAAATGTCTCCGTGACACAGCGGGACCCCTTTTATCCACATGTGCTGTGTGTTGCATTGACGGTCCATCTATTTGCAGTCAATCATTAGGCAGACATAGAAAACTGTCTGAATATAACTGAAGGGGAAAAAAAACCAAACAGGGAGACTGTAACGTGGCCCGGTGTTAACAGGGAGCAGATTATTACAACCTCACCAATTTTTCTCCAATGCCCTTAACTCAAAAAATAAACTGTATTGCAACCGTTGTTAGGGGGGGTTGGTGTGTTTTCTGGGAACTTTCTAAACATATGCTTTGAAACATTCAGCCCATGTTTTACTCTGTTATCTCATTTCCTGTGAAATGTCCTTTTCATTGGCTCATACTGCAAATGAGCTTGTACACTTATCTTTAATATAAGACCTTGTCTGAAAAATGGCGTTGGGATTATTTATTCGGTTTCATTGAGAGCACACAGGATGTTGTAGCGAGCAAGGACGCCGCCCTTGATCTAAAGAAGCCCGGCTGCATTTCGGCAACGCATCCTCCCTGCTGAAGTGTCCTTGAGCAAGACACCAAATCCCTGACAGCTGTGAGAGTGCTGCTCTCCATCTGACCCTGTGTTCTGACCTCCCTGTACCCTAGGAGCGAGTAGCAGAGGCTGCATCCATCTCCTCTTTTTTTTCTCCTCATGGTATTGATCACCCAAAGGAGGAATTTTCTGTTTGCTTGCCGCTCTGCACCGGGAGGTCAGTGTACAGGGTCAGCTTTGGAACAGTGCCTCTGGAAAATGGTAGTGGTTCATTTGTTTGCTCAGGGACACTCAATCCACCACAAGAGACAGAATAGACCTGTGGCACCCGCCTTTGTTTGACGTATGAAGGGAACCTTTCTGCATTTGTGCGGTCATTTTATCCCACAGTAGGTAGATTATGGGCTCATTTACACAAGAGCTTGTAAACTTTGTTGTCCAAGTGCTCAAACAATCCTTGGACCTTCTGGGGAAAATGTAAATGGTAAAACTCTGTATCTCCCAAACCTAACTTTTGTCCAAGTTGAGAAAAGGAAAGTTTTATTATTAAAATTTGTTTTCATTCAATTGAAATGGTAACTTTTCAAAGAGTTTCCATTGACTCCAAGGTCATGGGAACGGGCTAAATCCATATGTAAATAATCAGAAAAATGAAAATCACAACAGTAATATGCAGACGAGAGTTTCTTGCCTGTGTTCCTAATCACGTTGGGGCTAAACTGCACTCAAATGCTCCAAATTCCAAAAGAAAAATCATTTTCTGAAAGAATTACCTTCAAATTTCTAAACATCTTTTTTTCAGCACGCATTTTACTGCATTCCCAAACCCTCTTTTGGACTTTCAATTACAATTCATTTTGATTAAATATGTAAATACACCATCCTTGATGGTGTCCTTTGTTAGCATGGCCTTCTTTTGGCTGAAAACCAACTCTCATGAGTCTCCCCCATGTAATGAAGATTGAAGATTAAACAACAGGAAGGAGCCATTATTTTTGTCAGGGAATTAAAGTACCATCAATCTCACTTAATCACCTTCCTAATATCTCCTCAGACGCCAGCAGAAAGCTGTTTTTCAGCTCAAGGTTAACATGCTTTGTTCTGTGGAAAGCAAAGGGAGAAGGATAGACGTAGAGAACAGATGTATAAAGCCACTCTGCTTTGCGTTTGGTCTCCTGTCCATCGAGTGGACACAGATTATGGTGAACTGTGTTGTGTCGGTGGGAGGGCAGGGCAGCAGGTCGATGTAGAAAGAAATGACAGCTATTGTTTGGTCTGTAATTATCTCTGCCTATTCGCCCGCTCATTTCCTGTGGAGACAGAGAGAGGGACTGAGGGAGCAGGGCCAGTGGTTTGCTGCTGTAGCCTTGGAGCAGGTCGTGCAGTTTGTCCTTCATGACCAACAAAGCTGCTCCGCTGCTGTTTATTTGTTGATATATTTGGTGCAATGACTACATCACATATACAATAGTCTTCATAGGTACGGTACTATCACACACCTAACTATACTGCATGTTTTGTGAAGATGTGTCTTCAATATCCAATTTCACTTCACCATCAGAGTAAAATATGTACGGGATTAATTGAAAGGGCAAATTATTGTTAGGGTTATTTTTCATTGACAGTTACAAATGATTATATTCTCATTCAATTGAATGGCTCGTTACATAAAAAACACAAAACAAAACATCACAGCTTCCTTGAACCAGCCAACCAACAGTCAAAAATCCAAAAATATCAAATTATAACAGAATCCTCATCTCAAAATAGTTGCTGATTATTTTTCTGTCAAGTAGCACTTCAGCTGACACTCACTGCTACTGTAACATGGCAGAGTAGATTCTTTTTTTTTTCTTTTTTCATACATAAATACAATCTTTTACATAGTATATTGTGATAAAAACAACAATCTAACCTTCAGCTCAACATGTTGCAAATGAACAAACTCGTTATTGTCACAGTGCTGTGCCAACACTCAAACTGATCAGATTGAGAATGAATTAGTCAAACTCAATCTTGCAGATTAAAATATATATTGTAACTTCTTCAGTGCATTTGTATTTTAATGTGATGTTAGTGACTCTATCTTCATGTTTGTTGGCGTCAAGCCTGTGTATTAGTAATACAGAAATTCCCTCAAAGCACCTATACAGTAACACTGAATCAGTCCGAAAAAACAAAACAAAACAACTTTTATGATGTTGGCCTATCTGACACCTGTAAATCTCCAGGTAAAAAAAATAAAAAATAAAACTTCTCCTCTGCAGAGGGAGTTTGTGTAACCACGGAAACCATCTGCAAAGCCGCACAAAAGAAGCAAGTGAAAACGGATGGCGATCGAACGCTCCAGTTGACTCCCATTGATTTACTGTTTAAGAGAGAGGGAGCGAGTTGGTGAGGGCGATGTGGGCAGAGGTTAGATAGACCGAACTCACCGCTTCATCTCAGACTGTCTTACTCTCAGCTGTGTAGTAGCACACAGGTAAGAAGTCTTACAATCACTCCAAACGTGTGCCCCCAGAGGGTCGCCCGTGGCCATGTTGCTCTGTTATATGATTTTCACAATTTATACACTCATTCTCCTCAGTCTGATCAAAACCTCATCAGCTGCTTTTCTGTGGAGAGAATCTCTTTGAATTCCCCAGGGCTGTTTGGAGATCTTTTTTACAAAAATAGTGCCCAAAAAAAGTGTGCCCTCTGCAACACACTGATGACACAATTGTGTAAAACAGCTCAAGTAAAATTATATTAAATCTGTGAAAAGTGACATCTTAGAAAAGGCTCAGCCTGGTATTGAAGGGATTGCAGTGCAGGGCAAAACACGCACCTCATAAATGACGTCCATCCAGAATCATGTGGAGGTCAAAGTGACGGACATGTTTGTCTTCCACTTTTATCACAATCATGATCTTCTCCTAATCGTAACTAGCTGTATTTGTTGCCTTATCCTAAACACACTGTATTCATGACAAATTACTCTGATATTCCACAGGAAAAAAAAGTTTGAGTTGAAATCTTTTTTTTTTTTCTTTTTTTTTTTTCAGTACCATCCATTATGAATGTCCTTCATGTCTAACACTTTGCCAGGGGATGAAAACAGGAAGTATAATGTTGCCATGGAGTCAGTGAGATGTCTGTATGCCTCAATTCAAGTCTGTGTATTTAAGTGGTAAGCTAAAAAATCTCATGCAGTAACATTGTTCAATAGTGTGATGATGATGATGATGATGAGATAAACAAATACTGAAGAGTGCATGTATGGTTCTTCCCTCTATCCTTGTGCTAGCTCACCACCCAGCTTAATAATGTTATATTTGTTATTGTATTGATGCTCATGTTATTTTAAGTTGTAAGTAAAATGAAATTTACAGCAGGATTAGAATAAACTGAATTGATTTATTGAGCATCAACAATCATTTTTACAGCAGCGGAATCACTGTTTATAATAATAATATCCAGGACACTCTGTAGATCTAACTGAAGAACACACACATCTTCTAAACTCCTGGGCGAGTGACATTGCAGATATCCCTTGCGTGTGTTCAGACAAACTTTCCATGGTTACCTGCTCCAGTTTTCACCTTTGTTTCACCATAGTTTCACTAAAGACCATTCAGTGAGTTGAATAAGTTTTGAATCTGCAAAATCGGTTAATGTGCAAAAACACATTCCAGTGCAGCTTATGCGTCATGTTTGGTTAAAAAAAAAAAAAAAAAAAGGAGGTCTCATGATTGTGCTAAATCAAATCAGTTTGATTTCCCGGTAAGTTTTTAGATATTTTTGGTATGTTTCGGTGTAAAGCTCCTTATTTAATTTTTTGCCTTCTAGATATATGATTTTTTTTCTCCCTTTGTGAGTAACAGTTTCACTTTTCTAAATCAGTGACAGGTCAGTTTTTAAGTCTTGTATTTGTTGTTTCTTTGACACAACTGATTCTAGCAATATCAATGATGTGAAGTGGTAATTCCTAGGGCTTTATTAAATTGTGTCCCTCTGTTTCTATTCACACTAGGAAACCCAAACAGGATCATGTAAGAGAATCCAGCAGACCTCTATGTCTCTTCAATGCATACCACTAATAAAGGACCCAGACTATCGTCACGTCTGAAACATTAACTTAATATTGTTTTGGTTATGTCCCTGTTCTAAAACTTAAATCCTCAAATAACCCCGGTTCTTGTTTGTGCAATTGCTTATGCAATACTAATTATACACATCTGACCAGTAACACGTGATTATGCAAAGAATTGGCATCAAATTTCTCCAATAAAGCCTTGTATTAACTCAGACAGATGGGCTTTTCTTTGCTGTTTATTAGGTTTGTATTTTTCAGTCTGTGTCTTCTGGGGTGAACAGTTTGCGAGGCAGGAATAATAAGGGATGGTAGTGTCACAGGAGCCCATCTGATTCGGTGCTCAGTCGAACACAATGTAACACACACACCAGACATCACACACAGACATGGACACACATGCCTGAGGACACGGTTGCAGGCTCTCACCATTTTGTTCTCCCCCCTGTGTCGTTTTAAGTGTGTTGGAAATCTTGAGTTGGGCCATCAAAGCAGCGCCCTAACCGTTAATGGCTTTACGGCTTGTTAGTTAGTTTTAGCCCACTCGGGAGGAGGGTGTCTGTGTGTGTGTGTGTGTGTGTGTGTGTGTGCGCGCTTGTGTGTGTTTAAGGGGAGGTGTCATTTGGACTAAAGAATAAGGAGGACAGTACTCAGGAGTGTGTCGATGGAAATTTACACGCAGGCATGTCGCGGGCGCGCACACACGCATGCGCTCACATGTCCAAGCAGGAGGCGACTGTATATAGTGCAGATTGACTCATATACACAAATACACACAAATACTGAAGCAGCATGTCGATAGTCATCTCTCTTTCTGCCTCTCTCTCTGGGAGTCCGGTGAGGCCTGGCCTAATTGAGCTGGCCTCAGGAAGCCCATCATTAGCCCTGCTGCTCCGGTCACACATGGCCACCAGATGTGAGTCCAGCCACAATGGAACGCTGAGTGCCACTCTTTTCTCTCTGTCTTCCCTCTCTCTCCATCTCTCTCTGTCACTCCGTAGCCTAATAAACTGGCTTTTGTTTCCTTGCAGGGCATTGTCCGTTAAGCCTACTGCTTTCGGCCATAAGAGAAGTCACCGGGGCCTGAATGGGATGCTTTGTACCAACAATAGACAGAAATAGGAGAGGGAGACAGCAGATTGAGAGAAAGACGGAGGGAGAGGGAGAAACAGGGATGGAGGGGGAGAGGTAGGAATGGTGCCTAGTGAGGATTTCAGTGCACCCTCTGGAATTTTTATGGCTTGTTTTTGCAGTTTCACAATTCAGTGTCGTGGGGCAATGAAATATACATCGCACCTTTCTCACCTCACTGTACCTGGCTGTTCACTGCTACATGTTGCTCATGACTGGATGACTGTGTGTGTGTGTTTAAGTTGAACGCGGTCTTCTGGAATTTCTCGATTCATATAAATTTAAAAAAAAAAACAAGGGCAGAAAGAAAAATTAAACACAATTGGGATTATAATTAGGGCTGACCCAAAAAAATCGAAGCTTCGAAGCTTCTGACACCGGTTCTCATTGGCACTTGTTACATTAAAATGAGTAGGCTACTTGGCGTCCTGGAAACCGGCCTGATTTTGGAGATATGCAGTGTTTGTTTGCCATTACTTTCATTATTTCCACTACGATTGCGTCCCCCCCCCCATCACGCACCCCCCCCCCCGGCAGTCGAAGCTTCGATTAAAATCGATTTTATATCCGCGAAGCTTCGATTATCAAAATATGATAATCGGGTCAGCCCTAATTATAATGCTACATGGCCTGATCTTGGGGGGAGGTCTTTTGTATATTTCAGAGCTCTGGCTTCATACTGAATGAGTTTCACCACCACTCTACAGTTGGATTGCACATCTGCCAGAACAGTAACACTTGTAGTTTAATCAATACCGCCGTCTGCAAAGCCCTTGTTGCCCCTCACTTGCCATGCACATTTTCTGCATTATATTCTGCCCAAAGCAGGTGACCGAACAGAACTAACATGGCTGAATACATCCTCTTGGAGAGGAGCAGACTTTTCAGTTGAGCTCTGAATGGCTGTGGGTGAATGAATCGACCTGGATCTTACCAAGTGTCTTTGAGCCACATCTGCAGGCAGATGTGTTTATCTGTATATACAGTGAAAGGACAGGGTGAATGAAAATACCGCTCAGTGGTCACTTAAGTGGACTTTTGAGGGTAACATTTATGCTTTCTGTAAATGTATGTTTTTTGTATTTTGTTATTATTTATGTGAAACTTTGGACGTCATGGGACGCAAGACAAATTTCAGAGTGATCTGATAATAAAGTATAATCTTAATCTTAAAGCAGAAGTAAGTGATATATTTGTGTTAATATAAGTCTTAAATAGTTATATCTTCCGACAGCAATCACTTACATAGAGTGTTTGGACTGAAACACAGGTCTCTCAGTCCCTCTGCTCTGCTCTGAGCCGAAGAGAAAACATGTATCGTATCCTACAGTTTTTATCCAATGAGGAGAGAGAACGGCATGCAGGGCTGTGTGTGCAGCCAAGGAACGCCGTGAATGTGGCGACGTAGGGACAAGGACTGTTATGGTGCGTTCAAGGAAACTCGTATTTTTCCGACCGTGAAGTGGTACCAGTTTGATCTGGTACGAGTTCACCGGTCGGAAGTTACGAGTGGCCGTTATAGTGACTTTCACCGGTAAAACAGGTCGGAAAAACACAAGTGGGTTGCCTGAAACGCTACAAAGTCGTAAGTTGTGACTTGAAGCTGTAATTTACGATTTCAAAAGCCTGCCTGGAACGCAGCATTAGCGAAAACGACCGGACCACTTACTTCTGCTTTAATCTTAAAATCAGCCTCTTGTACTCTTAAATTGAGACATATACTGTAGTAATTCTGCTGAATAGTTTCTAGTTCAACTTTATTTTACACCTTCTTATTTTCATGTTTTTCTCCAAAAAATCCCGAACCCTTGTTTTAATGTGTCATGTCAGTGCAGATGAATGGCAGAGCAGCACTTCCATCAGTTCCCAGCAGCAACAGCAAACAGCAAAACAGCAAATATTATCTCTCAGCCGCTGAGGGAGGTGCCTGTGTGTGTGCGCGTGCATGCAAGCAAGCGTGTGGTTAAAATGTGGGTGCATGGCAACGCATGATACATTTCGACGGCTGCCCTCATTTGAGACAAATGTAATTATTACGCATGGCTGAGGTTTTTCTTATTATTGAAAAGTTAAGTCGCTAATCTGTGAAGTTGTTCTTCAGCTGAATTAATTCAATTATCTGGCAGCACGAGTTGATATCAAGGTTTGACGTTTGTGTCAGTGCGCCTGTGTGTCTGCGCGTGTGTGTAGCTGTGTAATATGCATACGAGTGTCGGTGTGTTTTTATATTACTGGGTATTAATGCTCATGGGTTTCTGACATACTGAAGAATATGTGCATGTGCATGGCTTGGTGTGCGACTGTATTTGTGTGTATGTCCATGTGTAAAAATGTGTGTGAATTGCAGCCATGTTTTTCAACTCCCACTGGATCAAGGCCTTTTATAATCCACTGAGCCGACATAATTCCACCTCACTTACAATGGATTTGTCTCTGCTTTGTCTCTTCATTATTGTTCTCATTCACATGATAAGCTGCTTCATGATTCCATTAACATTCTCTATTAGCCAGCATGCTATAGGCACAAGCATTTCAACTTCAGCGCTGTGGAATTACAACTTTTACTCAGTTAATCTTCACCCTGATGGGCTGAAGGACAGTTGTGGAAAATTAATTATTGTGCTTGTAAAGACATAATAGAGTGTCTCACACTGTTTTTCTACTGTTGTCATACTTGAATAGAACAAATGATCAAACCATACAGTATGTGAATGTATGAATGTATGTGATGACAAGGAAGAATGTTAGTTTATTTACGTAATTTGTGTACTACATTATTAACTACTAAGCTGCACTAATCAGTATTTCTATGAAGAGAATCAATGAAGTGATTACACACTGTACTGTGCTGACACACACACTAAGAGACAACCATCATCTGCCTCTGCTGTTGCTATTGCCCTCAGTCCCATGCAGCATTTTAGTGTCTTTCAGCTCCGTGTTTTGGTTTTGTGTCTTACCACTCTCAACAACTGTACAGCAGGTAGCTACTTACAGTAAAGCAAAGCAATGTTGTTTCACCATGTTGTGCAGTAGCTTTACCAAGTAAGATATATAATAATTGCAGAATTAAAGGGATACTTCACCCAAAAGCTATAATTCACCAATTGTCTACTCACCGTCATGCCAAGGAAGGGTTTAGAGAACTTTCAGAGTCATCAAAATGCTTTTGGAGTTCCAGGGGGGGTACGGCTGGCAGCGGATTTTCATATAATGGCGGCGGATAGTGCTCAATTTCGAATCGTCCAAAACACACACTACTAAACATCTAGATACCTCCATACTGCTCGTCAGTACTGACCCAAGTGTCCTGAAGCCGCAACATAAAAAAGTTGTTTGGAGAAAATGAATTTGATCTCTGTTTTTAGCCTTGTAGTAGCAGTAGCTCCCAGTGGCTGTGTTGATGTTTGTGCGCATGTGTGAGATGTTTTTCAGTGTTTACATCATACATCCAATGGCTTAAAACGACAAACAAACCTTGGTTGGTGAATTATCAATTTTGGGTGAAGTATCCCTTTTACAAGGGACTGCACTCAGTAAATAACTTCTTCTATCTTTCATACAGTTTTCATTTAGTTGGATAAAGTCAGTGTCCTCATCTTCAGGTCACTAGTGAAAAAATCAATCAATCAAATATTTCAGTGTTAAATACCTTGTGTTAACAGATGTGCTCGGCACTTTTAGGCCAAAGCAAACAGTGGATTAGTATATACTGTGGGGTCCAAAAGCATGACACCAGTTTCCTCTGAAGTGCTCCCACACACAATAGTTCAGTGTGTTACAGATACAATCATTCGACAGCTCACTGCTCTTTTCTTCCTCCTGCAAGTCCTCCAGCCCACTCACACAGTCTACGGTCAGACATGAACCAGATAGGGTTGGTTGAGGACTGGTGGTCAGCTTCATGTGTGGCCTCCCAGCAGCTACAAACATTACATCCACTATAAAGGTTAGTGTTCATTATACAGTATGGTGGAAGAAATTGATAAAGATCGACTGCACAATGTACATTCAAAATGTGCATGCAGAAAAGCTGTGAAACTAAGATTAGTCTGGCTCTGGCTAAAAGTCTTCAGTTGCAGTAAACATCCTTCTCTCTTTTTGTCTTTGTCTCGTTTCCTCTCTCTTTCACTCTCTGTGTCTCTCTCTCTCTGTCAGACATGCTAATGCTATTGATCCTTATTGGAAACAGGACAGAACCATCTACAGATAAGAAGACAATGCTTACAGCCCATAGATTTCTTCCTGGTGCTTTGAGAGGTGTGTTGCGGGCTGTATTGGAGTTCACGGGGTTCTCACAATCTGTTGTCTTACGGATTGTATCGACAGTCTCCTCTGGGCTCGGCCTAACGGTCTATTTTTATCAAAGAGGATGCAAATTGTAGTGTATGAGCTCAATGTATGTGTGTGTGTGGATGGCAGAGATTGTGTTTGCCCATACAGATGGCATCGTGTGCATTGCTTATATCTAAATTTTTTTTCATTTTTGTTTTTGAGATTTAGCATATATCATATGTATTGTGTGTGTGTGTATGTGTGTGCTTCGACAAAGGTTGGGTAATTTATTTATCTAATATCAGGATCCCAGACAATGCAATTCTAGTGTCAAGGTTGGCAGAGATGGTTGCCATGACGATGCTGGCAAACAATCTCTCAGATCTGGGCTCTCTTTCTCCTCTAAGAGGAAGGAAGGCTTTTGGAGACTGAAGAGCAGAGAGGCGTCTCCTTTTTTTCTCTTCTTCTTCTTTTTTTTTTTTTTTTGTTTGCCAGTAGAGTGGTGGATATTGATCAAGAATCGAGCCCATGTCGCTGCGTACGGAGGCCTAATGCACTTTCGACCCAAACTAGAAAGAGATGGAAAGCGCGGGTGGAGGAAAAAAAAAAAAAAAAAGCACGACCAGCCACAGTGCATCATGGTTAAAGTAAAAAGTGAGTGATTTAGACAAGAAGAGGAAGAAATATGAGTAAAATCATAAAGGAAAAGAAAGGAATATGTTTTTTTATTTGTATTTTTGCAGCAAATCTATTAAGTCTCTGCTGGTATATGAGAAGGAGCATCTTCTATTAGTACACACCTGAACATGTACAAAGCAGTGAACACACTCAGTCAGTACATTCATGTAGGTAGCTGTACACACACACACACACACACACACACACGCTCAGTGTGAGTCCTACCTGCTCAGTGTAGGTCTTTCATGCAGGAGGGAGAGTAGTTAAGTGAAACGTGTTGAGCCCTCTCAGGTAATTACATCTCCATGCTAATGTCTAATTAGACAGCTCCGAGGGGACTCATCTGCACTGCATTAATTAATGTAGTCAATCCAGAACTTACATGCACACACACACACACACACACACAAGGGCAAATACGCAGCAGCGCACGGCCCACTCCATCGACCCACATAAGACAGCAGGTGAGGTGTGTGTGTGTTTGTGTGAAGCTAATCAGTCACGCCTCTACGTCATTACTACCTGTGTGATTGCTGGTGTGTGTGGTCAGAGCCAACTCAGGTTTCATCAAGGACACGCACAGTCATACAAATGTGTGCATATAGAAAAACTTCTATTGATGTAGTTTGGCCTCAAACTTTCACATCATTTCTCTGTCATTTTGGGGTTTGTAGGACGTCCTGTAAGTCAGTGGTTCCTAACCTGAGGGCCAGGTCACCCACAAGAAAAACATGAACAAGATCCATCACTGAACCTGAAAGAAACATCATCTATTATTATTATACATTTATTACAGGTGAAACGCTCAGCTGGTTTTTCAATTAACTGATCCAAGTATTTTTTCTTGGAAAAAATGCAAAAAATATTATAACAGCCAATAGTTTTTAGTGCATAAGAACATTTTATACAGGGCAAACAAATAATTGGTGAATTTATTAAAGCAGAAGTAAGCGATATTTTTGTGTTAATATAAGTCTTAAATAGTTATATTTTCCGACAGCAATCACTTACATAGAGTGTTTGGACCGAAACAAGGGTCTCTCAGTCACTCTGCTCTGCTCTGAGCCGAGGAGAAAACTTTTCTTGTATCCTACAAGTTTTATCCAATGAGGAGAGAGAACGGCATGAAGGGCTGTGTGTGACGTAGGGACGAGGACCAATAGATCCATGATGAGGGCGGGGACTGCTAACTCCATCGGCTGACAAGACTATGGTGCGTTCAAGGCAACTCGTAACTCGTGTTTTTCCGACCTGTGAAGTCGTACCAGTTCGATCTGGTGCGAGTTCACGGGTCGGAAGTTACGAGTGGCCGTTATAGTGCACTTTCACAGGTAAAACAGGTCGGAAAAACACAAGTGGGTTGCCTGGAACGCTACAAAGTCGTAAGTCGTGACTTGAAGCTGTAACTTACGGTTTCAAAAGCCTGCCTGGAACGCAGCATTACCCAAAACGACCGGATCGCTTACTTCTGCTTTAATTAACTATGTAATCTAGATTAATGGATACTCATTATTTTAACCCTAATATGTACATTTGCCTTAATTTTTGCTTTTTTATGCTACTGCACCAATGACAGCCGCTGGCATCCAGAGCTCGAGGGGCTGGGCATTTTTAGGTGAACTCACCTTGAATTAACTCTTCAAACTTTGGCAAAAACATTCACTTTGAGTCCAGGATGAACTGACAAGAATGTGACAGTAAAAGGTTAAAGTCACACTGATCTCATAAAACACATTTTTGGCCATAACTCATGAATTGATGTCTAATAGGATAAAAAGAAGAAGCGATGATATTTTATATCCAATGGGTCAAAGGGCAACTCCACTGTGACATCATCATGTTATGCAAAAACACTTATGGCCATTATTTAGTGCTGCAGCTCAGGAAGGGGGATCTTGAGCATATTTTACACACTACTTCATTTTTATGGGTCACAAGCCATAAGGGCTGGGAGCAATTGCTACCAAGTCTTATTTTGCAAATGAATAAATATCTTCCTTTCAAGGAAGCTCAGTCAAATATGCACCATCTGCTTTCCATGTATGTGTAGTACTCTTTGTAAATAATGTATCTGCACCATTTCTCTATCTGAGGGAAGAAGTCCTGATGACTGACAAGGAAAGGACCTTGACTTCAGACACACACATGCTTGATAAATGAGCCAGCGTGAAAACCCTCAATTATTCATCCTGTGTCACAAAATGTATTTTAACTGGCTGAGCCACCGGGAAAGCCCTGGTCTCCAGATGATGCTGTTTGCTTCACTACTGCAGGAGCTGCTTTGGCTCACCGATTAACTTTGACCCCAATTTCACCCCACATCTCCCAGGAAGCTGCTAAGATCGCCTGACGGCACCCTGCATTGTGTGTGTTTGCATGTGTCCGTACAGTACGTGTGTGTGTGTGCGTGTGTGTGTGGTAATCCACTGACCCCGGGGTTTTACAGTAGTGATGAGAAGTAACTGCACTAATTCACTGTCCTACTGTGAACGTCTGCTGTAATTAAGGCCAAGTTGCCAGACGGGTCATGCCTCTACGTTGCCTTTTCACTCTTTCATGCTCTCACTCAAACGCGCTCCCTCTGCTTCCAGTTGTCATGTATGTAAAAGGTGAGTCTGTGTGTGTGTTAATTTTTGAAGAATCTCTAAGTTTCTCCACAGGGATTTCCCTCAACTCCACACATACGCTCACACAGCACACACACCCCAGCACGCCTAGAAACCACACACTTCAAAGTCATAACCAATGTGTTGCTTCTCTTTGTTAGATGACACCACTGCTGTTAATAATCGACTATTTGTTTTGTTAACAGTTACACAACTTTGCTCCTGAGTGTCTGGGCTGTACCGGTTCACCTTTGGTGAATCAAATGTACAATAACAGAGAGCTGTTACTACACTATGTGATACTCTACTTACTCCATAAAACTGCAGGATATTGTTCTCCAACTACTCAGAGGGGAATGTTCTGTGTACTGTTTGTTTCTGGCCTGTAGATATTCATTGTATTCATGTATTGGATTTCCCCACTCTGTGTAGTAGATTTAGTTGTGAAAATCAAAAGGTGTGTGTATATGTGTGTGTGTGTGTGTGTGTGTGTGTTTGACATAGCGTTCAGTGTAAGAGAATCTCCTCTCCTCCTGCTTCCTCCTCGGCGGCAGTATCTCCATCAGACCACAACACGCGGAAATCTGCTTGCTAATTACAGCCATATAAATCAGCAGTCGTAATTATGCTAATTAGACTGCTAACTTCCTCTCAGAAGCCTACACAAACAAAGGCGACGGTATCGGATGATGCGGCGTGTTAACGAGCTTGTCAACTTATCTGACACACGCTAATTACTCGGCGGGACTCCTCTGTGTTTTCAGGGGAGGAAAAAAAGTGTTGGATGTGAAGGTTGCTGCACCCCCGCCCCGCCTGGGACCCCCCCCCCCCCCACCCCCCCTTAGATTAATACCTATGTCTTTAAATGGGATTACACCTTTTTCAGCTGTGTCTCTAACTGCAAATAGTGTGAGATAAAGTGAATGGTGATGCAGGTGTCCTAAACATTGGATTGAAGCCTAACTGTGCCCACTCAGTGTGTGCTGCTTCACTGATTAAATCCTTTCATCATTGAATTAGAGTTGACAAAGAAAAAAAACATTTATTTTGAAAAGCTGCTCTAGTTAGCCCTGGGTGATCTAGTTCTTTCACATATGATGTAACTCAACAAACAAACCAAACCTGACAAAATAAGCTTTAATGAAATTATAACAACAAATAACGACATTTACGTTTGTTTGGTGCCATAATAGAAAAAAGATGGATTTGAAAGTGTTTTATGGCGGTAAACTGTCTTCATGTTACTGGGGACGAAATGCTGAACAACAAAAACCAAAAAACAACTTCCATTAAACTTGAAAAATGTTTCTGACGTGTGCGGCTGCATTTCTTGGCCAGGTCAGCCTTGTGAAGAGGTCTTGATCTCAATGGGTCTTTTATCTTTTATCTCTAAATAAAGGTTAAGAAGAAGATAGTACATGTGTGCGTCTGCTCATCTTGTTGTGTGCGGTGAATGAGAGGACAGAGGTAATGATAGTGCCATGCTGCAGCTGTAATACAGCACAGTGATTAGAAGTGACAGAGACTGTCATTAATGATTAATTCAATCAAGACTTCACCTGCCACACACATGAACTCCATTTTCTCACAGGCGCATACGCAGACAAACACTGCACTTCTTACACAATTGCAGTGTCTTTGTGTGTGTGTGTGTGTGCGTGTGTGTGTGTGTGTGTGTGACAGCTTCAGGTGTTCAGCCGCACAGCACGAGCCAGCAGCTGCCATTACACACACACACACACACACACACACACACACACACACACAGACACACAGACACACATACACACACACACACACACAGCAACCCAAATGTTCACACGCTCTCGGTAACTCACAACTGCTCTGTTTGTCTTAATCCCCTCTCCTGAACACTGAGTTAACCTTTGCTTTTCTGTCTGTCCGCCTGTCTGTCTGTCCATATGTGTATTGTCTGTCTGTCTGTCTGTCTGTCTGTCTGTCTGTCTGTCTGTCTGTCCGTATTGTCTCTCTGTCTGTCAATATGTCAGCCCGGCTGTGTCTTGGTGTGTCAGAGTTGCTCGGGAGCCACAGAGCTTCTGGGAGTTGAGGGTTATGAAGAGTGGCGAGCCTGAGGACAGGTGAGAGGAAGTGACACGCTTATCGTTTGTGTGAGTAATATCTTAAGAAGCGAATCTGCAAACAGATCAGTGTCTTCATGGTTAAAAGAACATGTGAAGTGCATGATGCAAGAGTGAGCGGATTCTAAAGCCTGATGGTTGAAGGAGTCTGCTGATCTGAGACTCCTGATCTGAACAGCTATCAGGTGGAACAGCTGAGGGCACGCACCACTCCACACATTTACATACTGTATATATGTGCGAGTGTGTATGGGAGAGAGAGACAGACACACACAATCAAACACAGGTACAATACTTGCAGCTGAATGAAAGCCTGTGTTTCAAGCTCATATACGTTTCAGTGGGGAGATTAGGACTCCTCTCTCCATCCACACAGGACTCACGTAGCAAAATGACTCTTCCTCCTCTGTCGCTGATCAGAGTTTGTGGAAATGTTGTTCTGTGCATGACTACCACCTGCTGTCTACCTCCGTCTCCTCCCTCTCTCTCCTTGTCTTTGTCTTCCTCCGACAGTCTTGCTCTCAGCCATGTTTGATAAAGTCGTGTTTCCCCTGACAACTTTTTAATGTGATCTAACGAGACCAGATGAAAACATCTGTGGAGCAGTGTCAATTTGTCACCGGTATCCTCCACTCCCACTCTGATTTTCTCAGGATATTTAATGACAAGGCCCCTTTCTTGTATGTTATGATTGTATTTTACCTCCTCTCCTCTCCTCTCCTCTCCTCTCCTCTCCTCTCCTCTCCTCTCCTCTCCTCTCCTCTCCTCTCCTCTCCTCTCCTCTCCTCTCCTCTCCTCTCCCTCAGTCAGTCAGTCTCTCTGTTCAGTATGCAGTGCTGAGAGGGCATCATTACGGAGCCCGTATTTGAGTCATTTTGATTTAAGCAGCCAGACAATGGCCTGTTGATTGAAGCAACCAGAAGGCAGACAATAGGGTTCTATGCCACATAATGTGCCACCATTTTTTCTGAGCTCCCCGCTTTCAGAAAAGGGCCCCGGCTCTCCATTGTGCCTCTCCCAGAGGGAAAAAAATGGTGCTTGGGGAGGAGGAATATTTTCCCGTGGTATGTCATTATTTTGCAAATTTCTATTATCTCATCATGTTGTCTTCATTGTAATTGCAGCTAATTAGGAGGCTAGTTAGGAGCCTGGGCTTTGAGGCTGGCTCGGCTGCTGAAAGGAGCCCACCGATTATGGCCCCGACAAGAGAGGAAGCAGGAGAAAAGGGGAGATTAATGCTGTTACCCAGGAGACACTGGCTTCCATCTGCGGGGAACAATGCAGTTTTGTTTTCTCCGGGATCCTGCTCAGATCAACAGAATAGACTAGCTCTGCTCTGCTCTGCTTGGCGACAATGCCCAATTCTGTCTTACCGGGGCTTGGGCAAACCCCCCCACCCCCTTCCCTTTCTCCTCTCCTCACCTACCCATGCCGCCCCCTCCCTCCCCAATCACAGGCGCTTTACCTTCCCTCCCTCCCTCCCTCCCTCCTGTGTCCCTCCTCCGTCATTCTTGCCACCTTTTCCTCCGTTCAGCGGGCCCTGACTAAAAAGCTTAGCGCCCTGAGCGAGCCAGCCAGCGCCAGTGACTGAGAGCTCTCACACACCCCCAGCACCAGATGAAAGCGGCGCGGTGTGTGGATAGAGTTCCCAGGTTGTGGGAGGTCGTGCCCTTGTCACACACAGAGCTGCAAGGTTTTACTCCCCAATCCCCGCCGAGGTCCAAAGCACTTAATGAAATAATATACTCTCTCGCGTTTGCTCTTTCTTCTTCCTCTCGTTCCCTCACTCAGCACACCAACCCTTCCCACCCCCAGCCACCTCCTTCACCGGGCTGAGGCCGGCCCCTTGTCTCAGAGCGGGGGCCCCAGGGCCCCTAGACACCTTCTTTGCAAAGAGAAGGAGGGAATACAATGAGAGAGGGAGCCTAGTTTGGTACAGTACAAACACACAGAGCACAAGCAGGCTAGGAGAAATGAAAGGCCTTTGTCTGTCTTTGTCAGGGGGGAAAAGGACACTGAGAAAGAGGGAGAGCAAGCGCTCATGGATAGAAAGAGACAGAGAGAGGAAGGAGATAGCAGGCTGGATCACATGACTCAGAGCATTGTGATCCTGAGTGAGAAAGGTTTGGAGCGGAGCATCTCTCCATCTGGTCGAAGCAAAAAAAAAAGGAGAGATGGATAGAAAAACAGAGATGGAGAGAGAGAGAGAGAGGGAGTGACACAGCAAGGGAGCAAACAGAGAGAGAATGAGAGAAAGTATTGAGTAAGTGCCAGCGACATCTGCTCCCGTGGGCACAACAATAAAACTCCCTCTAGATCAGCCTCACACCATATACACTCGCACAATGCATCGGTCTCAAAGGCAGGAATTAATATGTGTGTGTGTGTGTGTGTGTGTGCACACTCGTGTGAATGAAGAATGCTCTTATTTTCATGACGTCTGCCCACTGATCTGTTCAACATTCATGGACACATTATCTAAATCATCTTAATGCATCAAAAGTGGTGGATCTTTATCTTAGAGTATATCTCATTATGGATAACTTCCTTGGTTTTTCTGGACATTTTCACTCCTTTTTTGAGGTTCAGGATAAAATAATGGTTTGTTGACCCTTTAGTCATTTCAGCAAACTCCTATTTATACTTCTCCGGTGAGACTGATGCCTCATCTTTATTTTAAATCTACTTTCACTTGAGACTACAGATGGTTATTCAATATCTTCATGTTCTCTCCTTTTAGTTACCATGTCCACATAATTCGCATATTCAGCTTTCTTGCAATCAGCACTGTTTTTAGTAGCCCTGAAGTCCAAACGGAGGAAAGTGTTGCGTGGTATTGTAAGAAACAGCCTACTTAAGCATCTTGTTTGGAAATAATTACTGCTGAAGTTGTCTTGTTTATTTGACCCTTGTTAAAGCCATACTATTATAAATATTAAGCAGTAGTAGTTTTTTTTAGTGAAGAGTAAGAAAACCATATGGCTCTGATACGGTGCCATACAGTAGCATAAGAGAATGAATACACAGATATAGGATCTGAACTTGGATCGACATCGCAGCCACGCAGCCTGTGATTACGAGCCAAAGAAAGACTATTGGTACAATTACACATTTCCTTGTTTAGATAGTATACAGTGAAATAATTCTGCATATAAATCCAGTCAGCCAATTATTCTTTCAGATAACTAGCCTTTTGTATACAACAAATGCTTTGTGTGTATTTTTTCTGTTCAGTGTTTGTTAGCCAAGAACCTGTTTTTGATTGGCTGAAAGATGATTGAAGAGAAGAAGGAGTTTTTTTTTCTCTTCTAGCTTTTGAAAAGTTGGAACAGAATAGTTGGAAAGTTGTATGTACCTGTACCTATCAGAAAAAAGCAACAAAACTTTAATCAAACAGCTTGAAAATCCTAACAGATTCTGAAAGCATGCAAACAAGGTAATCTGTGTTGTTTAGGGACCGCGGCGCGCCCCCCGCGCCATTTATCTTGGTGGGGAAAAATTTCTCCCTGTTGCGTTTAATGTGTAGTCAAAGTGGAGAGGGCGAAACGCTACTCTCTAATTTTGCATGTCATCTCTCTCCAAATCACTTCAAAGATGAGGCCTTTGCCAAAGATTTCCTCCCTTTTTCTCCTTGCCTCTTTCCTTTTCTCTCCTCTCTTTCTTTTCCGCCTTTTCTTGTTCCCGGAGTTGCCGTTGTCACCATTGCTTGGCGCCAGGAAATCGCGGGCATCTAAACAGCAGCACACAATGTCGTAAAAAGGCTCTAGAGTTTTACTTTCAGATGTCACTCCAATAGCACACATCTGCTACGTGCCGTGCATCTGCTAGGCTCTCCCGTCTCAGAGAGCCGGAGCGCTGATTGAACTGAAGACAGAAAACATCCTCATTATCGCGAGCAATGAGCGAGCTGGGCTCCCCAACAGCCCCTTTTAATGCATTCACTCACTTAACTGCAGCCCAGTGTTGTGGATACATGCATGTACGTGCACAAGCAGACACGCATGTGCACGCAAGTAGACACAAGCAGCCGGCCTACACACAGGCAAACACACACACTGGGCTTCAGTGCCAATTCTCCCTGTGTCATAGACAATAGTATTAAACAGTCATTGTGTTAATGCTTGCTGAGAGGTATCTGCTCCCCAGCCTGTCTGTCTGTACTGGATATTCTAGCAGAGCTGGACCAGTGTTTGTTCAACATCTAAATAAAATACACTGTGTTACTAAAATGCAGACACACAAATTGTTCACCCTTTTAATTACATAATACAGCCATTGAATCCAGAAACCTCAAGCTAAGCTCCACCCTGGGACGATTATTCTTTCTGTTTTTTTTTTTCAATCAACTCTCTTATCTACACAAATCTCAAATCTCATTGCATCTATCTGACTGAATCGCAAACTCCCTGTTTCCTCATTTGGCTTAAAGAGATGTGCTAAGACGAGTACCAGACTGGAAGAACAGCTCTTTAAACTCTAGTAAGATTTGATGGCGGGAAAAAGCAACTGAGCTCAACTTCAAATGTGAACTCAACATCAACAGTGACATAATGTTTTGAGGTTTTCGAGGAAAGTTTCAATGTACTTTATTTATGTTTCATAAACAAACAGGAGGGGTCAAGTTTGAAGATATGGTCATGGCAATTAAGCAATTATGTTTTAATGGAAGATGTTAATGAGTATGTTGCATGATGAGAACTGCAGCAGCCTGTGTTTTGAAGGCGTGACTTGTACTTTGGGCTGAAGTTCAGCTTCTTTAAAGGGATAGTTCAACATTTTGGCAAATTGGCCCATTTCCATAATCCCTATAGTCATAGCAGTAGGTTCATTACCTTTAATTGTCGGTGCAAGCTATTTTTAGAATGGCGGAGCAGAGCTGTGAGCTGCTCAGAGCTACGCTACGGAGGCTAATGGGATTTCTTGGTTTCCCTCATCAAACTCATCAAATACACAATCCAACAACTCCAAAACGCTCTGGTGGACAAGTTGTGACCTGCACATTCACCACGCTATGAGATATGCCCACTATAGATTTAAAAATCTGAGGCTTACTTATAGCGCCGCCCCCTGCATTCGTCACCACCTCCTGTCATGGTGAATCAGTTTTCCCTGCTCTCCTCCAGTACCCACTACTTCACAGAGCACCGCTCCACAGTTGACCAGAGCCTTGGCTTCTCACCCTCACCTACTGACGCAGCGGTGATAAGTGGTAACTGTGGCAACCAACCCTAGTGTCAGACTTTAATGGCCATGTTTGCAGACCTGTTGTCAGCATCAAACAAAAGCTTTCCATATCCTCTGCTAATAGCAACCCCTTGTCTGACTCAGTGTCACTACTGACAGATCCAACATGCCCTCAGATGATCTGCTGATCCATTCTTAATTGTTCATTTCTTCCTACTGTATAACATTAAAATCTCTACTTCTTTGTGAGCTCTTGATCCAACTGCCACATTATTGTCTTTGACATTAGAGACACAGTTTGGGCTCTCTCTGTTCAGTCTATCATGACTGTCACAGGCCTCCACAGACAGAGGCTGATTAGGGAGGATTTATAAAAGGAGTGTGAGGGAAGGCAGAAGTGAGCGCGGAGGTGTGCAAATGCAACCAGCTGAGTTTGAGTGTGTGTGTAAGCTGTATAAGCTGGCCTGGGGTCAGCAGGGGTGAGGCTGTTCACCAGGTTAATAGCTACAGAATGAACTGAGGATACAGTAATTGACTGATAACAGGACTGGGATTGGTGAGAGGAGGGGAGGGGGGAGGAGGGGAAAGAAAGTCTGAGAGTCTCAAACTCAAAGAGAAGTCAAAGCAATGCAGGCAGGAGCAAGGAAAAAAGGAGGGATGAAACACAGGAGAAGCAGAAGGGAAGGAGATCAGGATAATGTGTCAGGTTAAGTGGGGAGTGAGTGTCAAGGTAGAGTGAAGACATTATGGATAAGAATAAAAGGGAAGAAGTGAGAGAAGAGGGAGGAGGAAATAAATCAATATGTTAGTCACATAGGTGTGGACACGCAGTAAAGGTGAAAGAGGACAACAACTGATAAAGAAGAAATGATAAAGACTGATCACTGAGCAGAAACTTTAATTTGAAATCTGACAGTCATGTGCTTCGTACATTTTTCATCTGACCACAGCCGCCTCCTTCAGGGCCCTGCAGGTCCCTCAGCTTTATGGTGATTAGGTTTGGGCGATGACGTCAAATCAATATCACAATTATTTCAAAGTTTTTTCTTAATTGCTATTAATGAAGATTACTTTGGCCCTCAATGACCTCCTTTTTTTTTAGCCATGGACTTATTGTGTAATATTTTGATTCTGTTCCAAGTAATTATACAAATTGGTGGCATTACATTTGGTCGTTATCCATGTGGCATTCACCACTGTCAGGTAGTTGTGGCTGATAAGACCCACCCAGCCATACGTCATTGAGTGACAGCTTGAGTGAATGTGGACTAATGTAAGTTGGCTGGGACAAAACATGAGTTAGCATCTTTTTAAGTCGACATGGACACGTTCAATAATTTACTCATAATATGCTATCCTTAGCCAATGTGCTGGGTTATAAACTGACACTAAATAAAATAGTGTTATATAACAAGACTGTAACCAAGATGGTTGCATATGCAATCTTTTTTTTGAGTGTGCGAGTTCAATTTGTACAGGCACATATTTGATCACAACTAGTTAGGCTGGTTTGATGCTACATGTGGTGGACCAACTGGTCGATTTTTAGTTTGCAACAGAGCAACCAGTACATTTCTCATCCATTGTTTCCATTGTTGAACTGATGTTCTCAAATGATGAGAACAAGTGAACCTCACAATATACTTAGGATGATATATTAAGGGGAATAGAGGCCCTGTTCAGTCCTGGCATTAAAGGGATAGTTCAACATTTTGGCAAATTGGCCCATTGCCAAAATCCCTATAGTTTTAGGAGTAGGGTCGTTATCTTTAATTGTCGGTGCAAGCTATTATTAGAACGGCGGAGCAGAGCCGCAAGCACTACAGTAAGGAGGCTAATGGGAAAAACTGCCCTCGACAGGAACGCGCATCAGCCGTTTTGCATGAATTTCCCTCTAAAACAACATTGTGTTATTATCTCATAGCGTGGTGAATGTGCAGGTCACAACTTGTCCACCAGAGCGTTGTGGAGTTGTTGGATTGTGTGTTTGATGAGTTTGATGAGGGAAACCAAGAAATTCCATGAGCCTCTGTAGCGTAGCTCTGAGCAGCTCACGGCTCTGCTCCGCCGTTCTAAAAATAGCTTGCACCGACAATTAAAGGTAACGAACCTACTGCTATGACTAAAGGGATTATGGCAATCGGCTAATTTGCCAAAATGTTGAACTATCCCTTTAACATGTGTCTTCAGTGAATTGATCACAACTGGTCAGCTCAGAGTCCCTGTCTTCATGCATATTGATTAATCACTTATGATTACCGTATGTTGTGCTTTATGCACACATTATCAGTTATTTCTTGCTGTTTAACTGTTCAACAGAAGGTCCAATGTCATTGTGCTTCTGTGTGTGTGAGTGAGAGAGCATGATGTGGAGGTTGAGTGAATGAATGCGCTCCAAACAGCTCAATACGAGAGTTTTATCCATTTGAAACAGTATCTCAAATGCATCTTCAAGGTGTCTTAGTGTGTGTGTGTGTGTGTGTGTGTGTTCACAGCAGAACTTTCAGTTTAGCACTTGTGACTAGATGGGAGACAGATGTAAATCTCAGGTCTGAATGGGGTCAGAGTCACAGCGATGCTTTATGCTGTATTTGTGCCTTCACATTGCTGAGGGTCCACATCAAACGTGTTAATGTTACAGAGAATTTCCAACAACAAAGGTGGCTGCTCGCTCGGCAGAGCTGAACACATCCTGTTTGTCCTCACTTTTTTAAAAGAGGTGCATTTGAATGTTTGGATTTTTCTCCCTCATTACAGTGTGAGATTGATGGCAGAATAATTTATGCACACAAGACAAACAGTGCAACGAGCAAATTAGGCTTCACCTTATTGCCTTAAAGAGCATGAGGATGCATTCCACATCAAGAAGAGCAATTTTTAATGATAAATTCAAATGTTTTTATGTAAATATTGTTCTATTTACATTACAAGTGAGGGGAGCGAGTCCCCCGGTAGACAATTCATAACGTAAGGTGAAGACAGATGAGAATCCGAACCTCTGGACGGGTTAAATGATTAGATTCTCACTCAAACACAACTGTATGTGTGTGTGTGTCTCCATGTCCGTGGTCTAATGACTGCGCTGTCTGCAGAGAGTGGAACACAGGAGGGAATTAGTCATCATTGCATATCAAAGACTTAGCCATTAGAGACACAGGGTAGGGTCTTCCTAATGAGAGGGGGTACCGGTGTTTGTGCATGGTGCGTGTGTGTGTGTGTTTTGACGGGTCACAGTGTACACATACTTAGACACACACACCTTCAAAAGCAGCCTTTTTTATCCATATTCTACTTTGTCACATGTGTTTATAGAAAAACTACTGATTACCAACACACATGCAAATAATCTCACACGTACTGACATAATTTATAGAAACGCACGCCGTTCATATATATATATATATATATACACACATATATATATATATATATATATATATATATATATATACACACATATATATATATATATATATATATATATATATATATATATATGTATATATGTATATTTATATACATACACCTCAAAGACATGCTCTCAGATGGAGACAAAGTCAGAGACACACACAGTGTGTTGCCAGGCCCCTCTGGCAGGACTGTGTGTGCCTGTCAGTGTGGCGACGTGGGCAGAGGTGCCAGCGAGATGCCAGGGCTTTGTGTGCCACGCTGGATCAACACCAGGCATCACATCAACACAACACACACACAACACACCTGAGGGCGCAGGGCTCACACGCCCACCTCCACCTTCCATCTATACATCCATCCATCCATCCATCCATCCAGCCCCGGCTATTTCCTCCTATGCATTTATCCCATTCTCTCTTCCCTTTTATTTCTCTGTGTAGGTGTGTGTGCATGTGTGTGTATGTGTGTATGTGTGTATGTTTGTGCGTGTGTGTGTAGGCTGATTGGCGATGCCCTCTGTGCCATCTGCAGCAACCCCTCCCACCCACCTCCCACCCTTCCCACTCATCACAAGGGTGGGCTTAACCATCTGTGTGCCAGTTTGTTCCCACAGCGAGAGAAAGGGGGATGTGGAGGGGGGGAGGAGGAGGAGGAGGAGGGGCGGGGGTGTTGCCATAGCAGTGATGGTGGTGGAAACAGGGGTCGCCACGAAAAATCACACACACATACAGTATATAACAATGCAAAACGGCACAAAGTGGATGATTGGTTTAGGGGTTCACAGCAGCATAAGGTGGCGCTGCATGCTGATGGCTGCAGTGAAGGCACCGGCCATGTCATGTAATGCACAGCTTGCAGGATGATGCAGGAACATACTGTCAGCATCATAACACCGGTGGAGCTTTCTTCTGTTTTTTCATTTGTTCTTTTCCTGATTTTATCTTGAGGCTGCAGTCCAGTGGGAGCCAAAGAGAGCAGCAGCAGGATAGGTGTCAACAGCTCCACAAGTACCAACATCAGAAGAAGCCACTAGTAAGAGTAAAAGGTCAAAGACACAGTGGGCTGGTTGTATTCCTATGGGCAAAGAAGGAAGTGCTTCGAATACAAATACTGAGCCAAAGGGGCTTATTACACGTGTTTACAGAGCACATAAACACATATAGACATTATTTAATGTGCAAATGAACACATATGACTTGGTGTGAGTTTGCCCATTTAGTTAGAGCAGAAGTTTTCAATCTAACTGTAGTCTAGAGTTTTTTTTTTTTAGGATTTTAGGATGAATCAGGGGGATTAACTCATATCAAAGTGTTATGTGAACAGTAGGTGTCACCTTACGTATGTATGAGTCTCTATAGGGCCTGTTGTGTATTCTGGCAGCACCTGATTAAAATGGTAAAACGTAGCAAATGTACACACTATATGTACTGTAGCACAGATGATGCAGGGTGACATCACCAATCTATCCACATTGTCCAATCAACGACTTACATGTCGATTCATATGACTTGATTCTGTTAGTGAAGAGACAGTTTGGACGCAAAACCCGCCCACAACTTCAAGGCAACAATCTATAATTTTAATCATTGCACCAAATAAACAAATATGTGTGAAAGAGGCATGAGACGGGCTCTAAAATGTGACAAACCTCCTCTGTCCTGCATGACCTGAAGGAACTACTGCATCACTTTGCACCCAAAAAACAACAATCTACATAAAAGCTGCTTCATGTGGCCCGGGCCTGTGGTGTCTGGTCTGTAGAGCAGACAAACACAGGCATCTGCCCCAGCTACATATTAAACCAATATTGAAATCTGATGTAAGTGGTGAGTTGCGGTCTGTAATGACAGCGTGTGTGTATGCCGCACGCTGCTAAACGGAGGCCGCTGGGTTGTAAGATGTTTAGGAAGCTCGCCACAACTAAAGTGGCCACGGGCCAACTGGCTGCTGGCCTTAAACCTCAAGCAGCACTGTTGTTGCTCTACTTCTCTCCCTCCCTGTGCTCTCTTCAGATTCCTCAACTAGTTTAGCTAATCTTTCCAGCGCTCCATCCACTGTCACTGTCTCACTTTGGCATCTTGTCGTGGCTTTTATGTCTTATCTCCATTCACCCTCCTCCCAACATCAAACAAACACACATATCACAAACACCAATGGTTGCACATGTACAGAAATACTGCAAAACACCAACAACTTATTGTCAAGGCTTCCAGGCACGGCCCCTTGCCCTACCTGTACTTTTGTAAACTATACACACATACACTTATACACGCACACACACAATTCTGTCTCTGTTATTCTTTATCACACATACAGTACCCTTGAAGATGAAAATGAAAAAAAAAAGAAAAACAAGAAAGAAAAACTCTAAAGCATCAAACCTCACACCCAGTCTGCTATGTGATAAGATTAGATTTATTTCTCCAGCTGTGACACAGAAAATGGAAGTGGATTATTTAGTTAAAGAAAAAAAAAGCCAGAATTAAATTAAAACTTGTAGGCGTTATTGTTAAGCAAGGAACAGTGGGGGCTTAAATATATAGGCTCAGCATAGCCCTCAGGCAGTGGATAGCACAATCTCCTCGCCTCTTGTTCTCACCAATGGACTTAAACACACACACACACACACACACACACACACACACACACACACACACACATATAAACAGCCTTCCAGGACCACAAAGCCTGTGTAGAAAATCAGAAAATCATTTCCTCTTCACTCTAGATTTCCTCCCGCTCTCTTTCCCTTTTCTTCTGTTCGCTCTGTCGTCCCCCTTCTCCCTCAGAGCAAGTACGGGGGGGGCTGCCAGGGCGCATCAATCCAGGGTTGAGCTTGTGCCTTGACGTGGAGAAAACACAAAGTGCAGAGATTTGGTGCATAAACATGTGTGCTTTAAAAAAAAAAAACAGCTGCGGTGAGTGAGGAGAGGGGAACGGTGCCAAATCCCCCCATTCAGCCTCAGACCGAAGGAGGCAACATCCTGACAGCTTTGAGGTTGGGGGGGGGTTCGGAGACAGAACTAAGGGGAGGAATGATAAAGAGGGAAAGAGATAGCAACTAAAGCAGAGATTGTGATGGAGGAGGAGGGAGAGGGAGATGAAGAGGTGGAGAGAGAACATCAGACTGGGGATAAAAACAAAGCTCAGGGAGTCTCAAAGTGATAATCTGCTGTGTTTTCATATTTAATAATGTTTTGCTCTTATCTATCTCTGTGATATAATGAAACTTTTAGTTTGTCCACTTACTGCTGTCGGGGATGTATTTATATTTCTAAGACATCTTCATGAAAGAACGAGTGATGAAACTCACCTGAAGGTTGATGTAGCTTCTGGAGCTTTGATACAGATGTAATCATCATAACAATCCAGATTTGAACATGTTTGATATTTAGTATAGTTCTGGATCTGTAAACAAGGTCCCAGGCCAGAGTTCAACTCTGATCGTTAAGAGGGGGGAATGAAAGATGCTTCGCACATGCAGCGTCCAAATACTGAACCATAATCAGCAAACAGCATGAACATCATTTAGCGTCCTGATGTCCACGTGGGCGAGGTCTGTATGGAGCTTGGAGGTTGTGGCGTCGTCTGCAAATCCGCGGGGGCGACATGCAAGTGGCCGAGGGTCCAGGTTGACAGGTGAGGAGGAGGTGACGAAGACTTTGATCAGCCTCTCTGAGTCCTTCATCACCACGGCAGTCACAGCTACCACACAATAGTCTCTTCAGGACAGGAACTATAGTTTGGAATAATAGACGGTGTTCAGTTGATCAACCAGAGACATGTTGACAGTCAGCGGATCATGGTGTTGCTGTGTGCTCCCTGCCACAGGCCTCTTTAGCCAGATGGCAGTAGCTGTCATTTCAGCTCCAGGCTCCAGCTGATGTGTTGTTCAGCCTCTTTTACCGCTCTGTGGATGTTTTACGATGCAACCTTGTGTTAGTCCGTACTCTTGGCTGCAAAGCCTTTGTTTACATTTTTTGCACGAGGACGATGCATGGTGAAGGGGTCGGATTGGCCAAATGGAGGGAAAAACTTTTCTCAGTTGGCATCCATGAAGGTTTGTGATGATGACCTAGAATCTTCTCTTCTGCGGCGCGTGCCATGCTGCCAGAGGTCCAGCCTTCCTTGTTAAAGGGATAGTTCAACATTTTGGAAAATTCGCCTATTGCCATAATCTCTATAGTCATAACAGTAGGTTCATTACCTTTAATTATCGGTGCATGTTTTGAGATCCGCAGGGAAAAACACAATTGAGGTGAAGGGTACAGGTCCCCTGTCCCTGAAAACTCATCAGATACATAATCCAACAGCTCCAAAACACTCTTGTGGACAAGTTGTGACCTGCACATTCACCATGCTAATTATGTAACAGTATGACAAACAAAAAAAATACTCGAACTATTAGCACTTTTAAAATCACTCCGCCCAGCAGTCATATCTGGAATGTAGTTCTGGCTACGCATTTGCCTTGAAAACAACTCTGTCTCATTATGTTACATTATTATTTTATAGCGTGGTGAATGTGCAGGTCACAACTTGCCCCGAGAGCGTTTTGGAGTTGTTGGATTGTGTATTTGATTTGAAGGACAGGGGACCTGTACCGTTCACCTCCATTGTGTTCAGATTGTGTCTCTGCCCTGCGGATCTCAAAACAACATGCACTGATAATTAAAGGTAATGAACCTACTCCTATGACTATAGGGATTATGGCAATAGGTGAATTTGTCAAAATGTTGGGCGATCCCTTTAAGGTGCTACTAGTTAAAACAACATGAGAGGGTCGTTCATCAGTTGAAGGGTTAGTTCTTGAGCAAGGCCAGTATACCTGGAAAGGCAACTGAACAGCCATTGTGGTGTGTGCGTGGGTGAATCTGAAGCCATGAGAAGCACTTTGTCCTTTTCCCAGGTTGGAAACCATTAGAAATGCAGCCCATTCACCATAGCATGAAAGCCATTTGGTTGTCATGCGAAAACATTGTAACCGTATTGCTTTGACCTTCAAAGCACATGTATAGAAAACAGTGACGGTTACCAGAACATGCTGCATAGCATACATCCATGTGAGTGACATCTGTAATGAGAGTATTTCCTTAAATCCTCATAATAAAAGGATTGGAATTTGTGTAAATGCACCTCTGGCCGCCTCACATGCGCACACAGGTGTGTGACTCTCCGTTTTCCACATTCATCTCAGCACTCAAAGCCACGGGTGCCGAGTCACCGCTTGGATCCAATAACCCCCCCCCCCCCATCCCAGATATCTCATTCTGACTCTTTTCTGCCTCCAGATTGATTTAGTCAGTCAAAGCCTTTAGTTTGTCGTCAACTGATAAGAGAGGAAGAGCTCAAGGAAATACTCCATTGTCTGTGATACAGTCAGGTAACGGGACAATTGAAGTGTGTGTCTTTGTGCGCGCTCATGTATTAACACTTTTTGTGTGTGTATTTATCTGTGTTTGCTTGTGTGCGCATATGCGTGTGTTTCCAAGATGTCTGGACTGTCATTTTTTGTAAATCATTCACTTTTTATTTATCTTCCCAGGCTAGTGTTTCATTAACCCCGCTGTGACACAGACTCCCTTTCATTCACTTGTTGCATTGTCTACTCCAGCCGCTCGCTCTCTCGCAGCACTAAAGATTACTAATAAATAAGTGACACCAGAAACACTCTATTTTCCCTCAGCCATAATTAACTGACTTGATATTTTCAAGGAGAGGAGAGGAGAGAAAAAAAATCCAGCTAATTAGGAATGAGTTAAGATTCGCACAAAGAGTACAGATCGTTAATTAATTTTCCACGCAGCTATTGTCGGGAAAGAAAACAGCTTTGTTTACTCTGCAGCGCTTGCCACAGTGGTTGGAGCAGCGGCAGTGAAAGGTTTCCGGCACACACACACACACACAAACACAAACACAAACACACTGCAGTCTACTAACCTTGAGCAGAGGCAGAAATCAAAAATGTCCCAAGGGT
Organism: Trachurus japonicus; assembly: GCF_045865225.1. Taxonomy (NCBI): domain Eukaryota; kingdom Metazoa; phylum Chordata; class Actinopteri; order Carangiformes; family Carangidae; genus Trachurus; species Trachurus japonicus. The sequence goes on from NC_140929.1 coordinate 24,824,747, forward strand.
CAGTCAAATGAAGGGATGAACCAAAAGGCTGTCAAGCCAGGTAAAACAGAAAAAAAAACTGCACACCGAGAAATATATCGAAAGTGGTGTTGTTGAAATACAGACCTGGCAATCGCACAATTCATCAAACTGCATCTCACAGGATACTTATTTTTATTAAATTCATAAGGCATCTGCACAGTTTAACTCAAGATATGTGATTTGTCGCTTTGTAATTCAAGGTTCAGTTCACCTAAATCACAACAATGTGGCTATTAAAGGAGAACTATGCAAGTCCAGTTGCTTTTTCTCTATTTTGGTCACTTTTTTTCTCTACAGAGCTCCCCCTACAGTTTCAGAGTGCATATTTTCACTGTCGTAAAAACTCACTGCTAACCCTCCTCCTTACAACGCAGCCATGTGGATTTGTTTTCATTGAAGTCAGCAAGAAGACGTCATTGGAAATGAGGGTTTACCCTCAATGGCTTTCGAGATCTAAATAAAGGTTAAAGAAAGAGAAAGAAAGCAAGAAAGAAAGAAAGAAAGAAAGAAAGAAAGAAAGGTAATCCATGGAGTTATGTCTACCTACCACTACCTACTCAGCCAAGAGACGCTAGGTGAAAGACAGAGCCCTTCATTCTCCCTGTAACAAGTCATTTAACCATCACAATTACTCTGAAGCTGTTTAATGAAGGTAAAAATCTTGCATAGTTCCTCTTTAAAATACTTCTTATCCAAATAAATATGCTGAGTGTTGACCTGAGCAGAATGACTGTGGACAGTACAAGACCAATTCAGCGTTTTGAAAATACATGTTTTCACTTTTCTTGTGGACAGTTGAGAGAATTTCTATCGCTTTCAAATCTGATTGTTAAAGGGACAACGAGGAGTTTTGGAAAAGCAAAGCGTTTTCACACTACATTTATGAGCCTCCGCGCGCACCGTGAAATTCTTTGACCGGTGCAAGACAGACTCATGTTTTCATTCATCAAGAATTAAAGTCAGAGGTTGGTAGACGATCAGATACTGTCGTAGTTCCGACCATAAATGGCGATTCGGCGGCGTTATTCTCATGACTCGCCACGAAACCGAAAGTAAGGAAACGCTGGTCGGCTCGCCCAGCATTTCCACCACCACTAATAATAACAAAATAACGATAGAGACAAAACGATATATTTATTGAAAATGGGCCCATTAACAAGTGTGGGTAGCGTAGATTCATCCACATTAATATGAGACTTTTTTATTGTCGCGGAATATTTCGTTCTGCCGCTGGAGAAACTCCTCGTTGTCCCTTTAAATATAAGAGCTGGAGCCAGGAAGTGATTTGAGTTTAGCACTAAAATTGTAAATACAGAATAACAATGTGTCTGGTTGTAAGCTAAACCAGTAAACAGTAGTGTTGTGTAGTTCGCGAGTGATTCGTTCGAAGGAACAAATTCTTTAAGTGAACGTACTGACTAGAATCACTTCCTGACCTGATTCGTTCCTTTCTCAGTTCAGTAGTTGAGCTCAGCAGCAGCGTGCAGGCCGACAGTGGAACTGCTGTGTGGTCTGTGAATCACTGAATGACCTGCGAATCTGGTGGCGGAGACTCTCATTGCGAGGGAACGGTGCGTGTTCAGTGATGCGTTCACTGACAGTCGGGGCTGAGAGCTCCAGTTCACTCTCTGTGCACGTCGTTCACTGACAGTCGGGGCTGAGGGCTCCAGTTCACTCTCTGTGCGCGTCGTTCACTGTACTGGGGACTGAGCTCCAGTTCACTCTCTGTGCGCGTGGTTCACTGTACTGGGGGCTGAGGGCTCCAGTTCACTCCGTGTCGTTCGCGAACGTACTGACAGGGTGATTCACATCCGCGCTGCCACTCACTCATTACCTGCGAACCTACTGCGCACACAGAGAACTGCTGCTGAGGACGTGATTCAGGTTTGCGCTGCCACTCACTCACTCATGATTCGCGAACCTACTGCACACACAGAGAACTGCCGCTGGGGAAGCTGTTACTCAGTCACTCACTGGTGATTCGCGAACCTGCACCAGAGAACTGCTGCTGCAGACGTGATTCAGGTTCACGTACTGTGCTGAATGTGGCGCTGTGTCACTCACTGCGTGGTGTACTGCATGCACAGAGCTGTGTAGCGTCATGTTAAGTGAATGTACTGTGCACAGAGGACTCGCGTTCACTGTGTAGTAATATAAAAATAAATATATAAAAAAATATAAAAAATATAAAAAAATTTTTTTTTAAAAGGAAAGGGGACGTAGAGTGTACAGTACGGATATTCGCGGGAGATTTTTTTTTTTCACCGTCCCTTACAGAGGGGGGGGGGGGGCGACGACTGTAACGACGGGGGGGGGGAGTGATTCGGTGAACAAATTTTTTGAACGACTCATTTTAAGGAACTGATTCTAGTGATTCAGTACAGTCAGAAGAACTGCCGATCCCATCACTAGTAAACAGCACCTCTGCTGCTTACAATCAACATGTTGTATCCGCTCTGTAGAAATGTTTTCCATGGAGCTGAGTGGTGTACCTGCAGCTGCCCCCAGCAGCTTGTACCACTGGATGCCGTGAAGGCTCCTGTCCATCCTCACCCTTACACTATCTACCCGGATATCCCCCCAAAAATGAACCTGCCGCGCACTTTTCACATTCCTGACACCACTATACCTTGGTGGTAAAAGTGGCAGACAGAGCAATTTGTCTGTCTGTCTTCTGGTTTCTACCTTTCCCACCTGCCCATTTATCTGTTCATTTTTCCTGCCCGGGCAGGGATTGATGGGTCTGGACGGAGGAATAGACTGAAGACAGACACACAGAGACAGAGCCAGAAAGAGTTGCTTGTAAGTGTAAATGAGCACGCACATGTCTACATTCATGTCACTGCATGTCAGTTCAAGTGCCACTGGAGAAAAGGTGTGTGTGTGTGTGTGTGTGGATGGATGAGAGCAGCCTGAGCCCCTGCCTGTATTAAGAGGGCCCTGGCAGCCAGAGATAGCGACTCTATCTTAATGGCTTCTGCCGCCTGCCACTCAGCCTTCAGACGGGGTCCTCTGCCTGCACGTGTCTCCCCACGATAAAGCCACTTCACAGGGGCTCGCACCTCTCCACGCTGGCCTCTCCTCCTCTCCCAGGGAAGAGGAGAGGGAGAGGGAACGAGAGAGAGGGAGAGAAACAGAGAGAGAGAGAAGAAAAGATGCCAAAAGGTATTGATATGTGAGCTCTCCCCGGGACTGAGACGAGATGTGAGAGAGAGACAGGAGGAGAGGAGAAGAAGCGTTCACACCTCTGGCCTTCATCCTCAATTCTCAATTGTTGATCATATCGGATATTTTTGAAGTGCTGTGGGATGTAACCCAGAATATAATATGACACAACAACGTGTTTAAAACGTCACAACAACTTTTTTATTTTATTTTTTTTATTGAATGACTCACTCGCTGCCTGTTTGAAAATGCATTTTTGGTTTTGTGCATCTGACTGGTCGATTGGAGTAGAAGCGTCTCCTCAGACACTACTCAAGTTTTCCATCTGGTTTCCTTTCCATTGTTGTGTCTCTGAGTCATTAATGTATTAATGCTGGCTCAGATAAGCCTCTGTGGGTGCCAGGACTCGAACCGTCAGCGGGACTGAGTAAAGCTTACATCATTCACCTGTTATTCCAGTGGTAGCTCATCACGAGGGAGCGACTCTCAGCATCAGAGCAGCAGCAGCAGCAGCAGCAGCGGGACAAACACAAGCACTCCTCCATGGAGCCATACTTGGCTGCTTGATCAGACTTGTTGGCATGCAAGCTTTCTTGTGAAGTGCTGCATGAGCAACAGCAGCTTTTGCAAATAGAAAATCCACATCAAGAAGAGAAAGAGCAGGAGTTTCACACTGTCTACATTTTTTAAATTAGTGCTCTGGAAATATGTTGCAGTGACAACACAGAGTAACTCATGTCAACTGCCCTAACAAGCTCACTCCATTCAATGCATATGGTCTCAACAATATCGCTGCAGGCTGGTGGCTCAGACTACTGCATAAATAATCCACCTATCACCAGACAGTGTGTTGGCATTGGATGAATTCTCCAGAACCCAGGATTATATTCAATTAGCAAATATTGTATTTTTTTTTCCTTATCTGTAAACATTAAAATCCAGGATTAACAGCATTCCCAACCTAAGAAACTGCAACACCCTAATCAATGACAGTAAATGGACTTTGGCTAGTGGAAAAAGTAGATAGAGGACTGTCTGAACTGAATAATCAATGATCAATATCAATCACTCATTCGTTAATCAGAGGATGACAGTTTCCATTCCAGCTTGCAAAGGACTATGGTTGAAAATCTAAAGGGGAAAAAAAGGCCAAATTTTGGGATGCTCTTTCTTTTCTCACTGAGCATCGACATTCAACAAACCGGCGCTCGCTCATTTCTCTCCAATTTAAATGCAAACAATATCATTTTCTAGATGTGATCTTGCTCTTCACAGAAAACCCTCTTAGGTCCATAACTACTGATTTGTCACATTGTGTCCGATGTGTGTTTGCATAATACGGCACATAAATGTTTGTGAAAATGTGTGCGGGACGTGTGCGACTGTATATATATTTTTTATATGTGTGTGTGTGTGTGTGTGTGTGTGTGTTGTGTGTCTCCAGGCTTTGGGATTGTTTACTACCGGTCTCTCCCTTCCCCTGCTCATGGTCGGCCCCTAATGCACTACAGCTGTTAAGGTCCCGACACAGGGGCCTCCCATCAACGGTTTCATTGTAATGGACGCTTGTGTGTGTGTGTTGTGTGTACATGCTTGATCTGCATGATTTTGTTTCTCTGTGTTTGTGAATGGGTGTGTGTTTTTTTGAAACGTGAATGTGTGTATGTGTAGCTGCTGCACTGTGAATATTTGCTGTTCCTTCTGGGTATGTTTTTTCTTTTTCCTGTCGTTCTGCTGTAGTGTATTCACTGCTGTGTGTGTGTGTTAGTGTGTGTGTGTGTGTGTGTGTGTATCCTGTCCTCATAAGAGCAGCTTTGTGATACCCTCTCCCTCCATCGCTCTCGTGTCGCCTCCCTCCAGCCTCTCCAAAAACACAACTCTGATTATGAACCTATGAATCACTTAACAAGCCTCTTTTGTTTCAGCCAGGTGAAACACTCCTTTTCATCCTCTTGTCACTGTTCTGCTGCTCAACATGTTACAATCCTGTGGCCTTGTTCATTCATTTTGTTCAGGAACATGTTTTAACTGTAGACGATAGCTAACACCTGGGTGTTAGTTTCTCTAGGAGAATTCTCAGGCAAGCATTTATACGTATACATATATATATATATATATATATATATATATATATATGTTTCCCCCCACCATCTCCCCCCTCCCCTCTGTGCCTTTCACTGCAGCATGCCTTGACCTCAGGCAGGACTGATATACTGTAAACCTATAAGAAACTTCAATACATCAGCAATACATTTGCCGCTGCGCGCCGCGTATCCACAATCCATTGTCAAGTCAGAATGAATCATTGCTAAGTTCACTGCAAAGTAAATTCCGAAGGCCACCGTTAGCCGTACCCATTGTGCGAATGGTAATGACAACCGCAAGCCTCATCCCCATTCTCTCAGCTGTCTGTCTCGGGGAGGGGGGCCGGGCGTCGGTAGGCCAAGGGGTGTGCCCAGGTCAGCGCTGCTGCGTTATGTTGACCGATTGCTGCCGACTCAGCCGCATAATGGAGAAATTAAGTTTCTGTAATGCACAAATGAGGTTATCATTGGTTTTGCAGCTGTTTACGGGGTCAAGGAGAGATGCCGTTTCCAATCGGGGCTCAATTTAGTCGAGGAATGCGATTAGATTTAGCCCTCCCAGTGTATTCTCTCCATTTGACCATGAATTAGATTAGGTAAATAGAAAACTAATGCCACTGATTGTTGGTGACATTGACATGTTCATATTGCTGTCTTATAGAGAGCAGAAAGCAAAGTCTGCATGGATGCCTGCGTAGCCCATGAATGTGTCTATGCATTCATGTGGAGAGTTATAGAAATGAACTGTAAATAAATGCAATGTCAAGATGTTAACTGATGTCTACGTCAGAGACAGTCCTTTACAACATGTGTGTGCCAGGACCAAACTTTGCCACAGGAGACTGTTGGTCATCTCTCACCTCAATAGTCTTTTTTTTTTCTTTTAACCACTGACCGTTCCACATCTGTGTGTTTGTTATTGTAACCATGATGACAAAGGTTTCTAACACTATGTCAGGTTGAACTATGATCTTTCCTGACATCTAAGTAGTTTTTATGTCGAACCAAAATGTCACTGGATCACTGACCCGAACTGGCTGGAAAACTGGCTGCTGTGTTACTGAAGTCATCAGAGAGAGAGAGAGAAGTCTTGTTATGATGCTCAGCTACCTGTTGCTTTTTTACAAATGTCTCATGATTTTATTTTAGTTGGTTTTTGGATCCAAGGCAATGAAGTATTTAAAGGGACAACGAGGAGTTTTTCCATTGGCAGAACGAAAAATTCCGCGACAATAAAAAAATCTCATATTAATGTGGATGAATCTATGTTACCCACACTTGTTAATGGGCCCATTTTCGATAAATATATCGTTCTGTCTCTATTGTTATTTTGTTATTATTAGTGGTGGTGGAAATGCTGGTCGAGCCGACCAGCGTTTCTTTACTTTCGGTTTTGTGGTGAGTCATGAGAATAACGCCGCCGAATCGCCGTTTATGGTCGGAACTACGACGGTATGTGATCGTCTTCCAACCTCTGACTTTAATTCTTGATGAATGAAAACATGAGTCTGTCTTGCGCCGGTCAAAGAATTTCACGGTGCGCGGAGGCTCATAAATGTAGTGTGAAAACACTTCGCTTTTCCAAAACTCCTTGTTGTCCCTTTAAATATGTTTCCACCACTAAAGTCACACCAGGTCATTGTCAACGTGATGAACAGCTCACACCAGACAATGGTGTATATTTTACAATGTTATGATTGATGGTGAAAGGGAGTAGCATGTTGGGAGTGAGGGAGTGTACTGTATGCGTGACGATGACAAAGTAATTAAATAATTATTTACTTTTTACTATTGACCCTTGGTGTACAGTAAAAAAAACAATATATAAACTGCAGATACAGTATCTCCTTTATCAGTCTAAGTGTGGCCTTGCTTTCATATATTACCCACAATGCAACTGAACATTTCAGTTAGAAATCTCAAACTTCGTCTTCAGACCGAGTGACGTCACTTGAGGCATTGAATCAGACAGCACACGCTCTCCTCCGGAGCCCCTCCCGACCTGCAGACAGACTGAGGTGTAAAATCAACGGAGTTCCCCTTTAACATACAGATATTTTCCCCGTTTAACTTGTTACACACTGTCTGGAAGTATTACACATGTCAGCTTGTTTCAGCTCTTCATGGACACTATATGATGTTTACACTGGGTCGAGTGTTCCAACCAAACCTCCACACTTTCTGTGGTTGTTACAGTAACGACAATATTCTAAATGTTATTTTATTTGCACGTTGCGTGACGACATCTTCACTATTCCCTCCACGTTGTGTCGATGTCGTATTTTTTTCCTTGTGTTGCAGTGAAAGTAATCTTTGCCTCTACAACTATTGAGAACTGATGAAACAGTGTGTAGTGGTCGTGATGTTCAAATTCCCTTTTTTTTTTGGAAATAATTCTTGTCCATTTTGGCTAAACAGTTGACAGTTCATTCTTAACCTTGGGATGAATAAACGGGATCATTGGACATTCTGATGAGATCATGTTTTGTAAGATACTGTTTCCAAATCTAAGAATGAACTTTCAAAAGGAGAGTGTGTGATGCCATTGAAAGGTCCGGAACAGATGCCAAATGATTTTGTCGACATCTGAAAAATGTTTTGTCTAATGTGTGTGTGTCTCTCACAGTACATATGCATGCTGTGTGTGTCTACAGTAGTTACAGTGACAAGGCTTGCTTTCTCTCCCTCTTCCTGTGTGTGTGAGTGTGTGTGTCTCTGAGTGTGTGTGTTAAAGTATCACAGAAGTGGCAGTCTGTCAGCTCTGCTTTTCTCTGCGCTCTCCAGAACAATAGCTGGATTGGCCGTATGTGTGACACGTAGACCACACACCCTTAATAGTGACTGACAGCACTAAGGGCTGAAAGCAGCATGCACTACCGACACAACCACACACACACACACACACACACACACACACACACACACACACACACACAACACACACACATACAGTACGTATACCTGAGGACACAATGGGTGTGGGTGATCGCTGAAGGTTTCAGTCAGTTTGTGTATTTTGCGAGCGCGTGTGTGTCTGTGCATGCGTTCATTCATGCATGTGAGCTTCAGCATATGTTCTGTTGAAAGTGTTCATCTGTCTTCTTGCTACAAAACTGTTCCATGCTGCAGAATCAAATGTCTCCCTCTCGCTGCATCAAAACAAAGGAAAAGAACAGACATTTAAATCTGTTAAACCTGTTTTTTATCTGTCGCATTTGTCAAACTATGGACATGGAGACAAACTGTTTGAGTTTTCATTTTCCGTACCTACAGTCCCTCTTCTTTCAACAGCAAAATCATATAAACACTGCAAATCTTAGAATAACAACATTGAAACACAGAAGAAAGGGACATCATGGGTGTAGGTGGTACAAATCTATAGAGATGGATGAATAAAGTAGGTTGAAATTTCTGCTTTGCACTTGTCAGAGATACAAAAAGTAACACTTATCTCAGGATTGACAAATAGTGACAGGAAAGTTTCTATTTTCTTTCTTCTTAAAATCACAAATCCACATCATCATTGGCAAATAGTAATAACGTGCTGAGATGCATTATTAATATTGTCTTAATGCATTAGAAATGTGATTTAAGCCATCTGGACAGTGTTGCGGAACATCCAGTAACCCATGAAGGAATTTCACTCCAAGCTGAGGATACCTTATTAATCTTGTTTCAAGGTTTGTTTCACGTCCACTGTTTTTTTTTTTTCCCCTTAACTTCATTCTGTTAGCGAAGCCAATCATGTGAAAAGCATGATGTGTGTCAGAGTGGAGCACAAAACAGCTTCACTTTTCTAACATGGTGGAACCAAAGGGACAGTAAAAGAGGCTGGGACAACACAAGTTAACCCATTAAGCATGAATGAGTGCAAAGCATTTCAAAAATGCAGTAAAAACGGTTAATTGCAGCTTCTTCTTACTTTGTTCAGCCCATGAAAACTATGAAATGTGTTAGATTAACACTTAGGTTTCTTAGCTGCTGTTAAAATTGTGTTGTTATTATACAGACACTCAGCTTTACACAACATTATCCCAGTGTCTATAGTGTCACAGTTAGCTAGTGATCACCTGTTTTATCTCACAACAATCATATGAACTTACTCTCTCATTTAAGTCAATGTTGTAATTAACATTTAAGTGAGTAGAGCCAATGATAGATACAGTAGACTATGTTTGGACGCACAGAGCTGCCTGGTTCCACATGTTTACACTTTAAAAGTACACGTACATAATATTAAATCAGCGATTAAACTGGATAATCAATTAGTTAATCAAGAAAAAGTTAATCTTCAACAATTTTGTTTACCGAGTTTAAGTCAGTAGTTGAGGAATAATTGCAAACATTTGCCAGTTCAAGCATCTCAAATTAGATAACTTGCTGCTTCTCTCTGTTGCACAAGGCCGTTGGGTGGAATGTCCTGTTTTGATCCGACAAAACCAACAAAAATCCATCCCAACCTGAAAGTCTCAGCTCTGTCAACACAAAGTTTTGATCTAAATGAACGTAGAAGAACTTCTGTCTGTGGTTGCAAGAAAGCATGACCTCCATCACATCCTGCTGAGATCATTTTGTGCAGTTGAAAAGTACGAAAACTACAGGACATAGAAAAATTGACACGACTTGTGTTAATGTGTGTTTCCTGTTGTCCACGCACAGCATTGATTAACCCCTGTCATGTTGCACAGTAGAGTGCATGAGGGCTTGTAGTAGTGGTCTTATCACTGTGAAGAGTGTCTACATGATCTGTCACTGTTGTCTGAGTGTGTGAAAACCAAGTGTGTGTGTGTGTGTGTGTGCGAGACAGAGCGAGATAGACTTGTGGAAGGGGGCAGCACTGCTGTGCATTTGCACGAGCAACGAGTGATGAGCCCTCTGGTCAGATGGCCCCTCCCCTCTGCTCTCTCTCTCTCTCCCTCACACACACACACACACACTGGGACGAACATACACACACACACACATTGAGCGAAAGAGAGCGAGGCTGTGCTGCTGGCCCTTTAAGAGCTGAGCCTAGATCTCACAGCTTACAGCCAGGGAGGGAGAAGAGGAGGGACAGAGGCAGAGAGAGAGAGAGAGAGAGGGTGTGAGGCTGAAAGTGTGTGAGTAGAGAGAGAGAGAGAGAGAGGACTACAGACAGAGAGAGAGAGAGAGAGAGAATCAGCAGCGTGTGTGAGAGGTTGAAGGATCACTTGTATCCCGTCTTGTCTTGGGGAGACTAACCTGCTTCATCTGAGCATTGTGGGACTGTTTTATGTTGTTGTTGTCGAGAGAGACGGACCCTTACTCCAGCATGCTCACTGAGCCTGAGCTACCTCAGGAGTGTAACAGGTACGTGACGCTTTGTCACACACACACACACACACACACGCTCCTACACAGACACACACAAACACACACACACGTTGACACGCAGATGACAGAGGACAGGACAGAGACAGAAGGTAACGGGAGGAGAAAGTAGAAAGATGTGTGTTTGAGAAGACTCAGAGTGTGTGTGTGTGTGTTGAACATGTGAACTGTCTCTGTGAGTTGGCTGAGTTTGAGCCTGGAGAGTGTGTGAGTGTGTTTGCGTGTGTGTGTGTGTGTGTGTGTGTGTGTGTGTTTGACAGAGTCAGAGATGGTAAAGGAGAGTTGATGATTGACTCTTGTAGTTTTGGGAGAGATACCATATGCAAAGCCGGGGCAAAGCAGGCATTACATGTCTGTGTGTGTTTGTATGTGTGTGTATGTGTGTGTGTGTTCATGCACTAGTTTGTCCCAGCGTTACACAGACAACTCTTTTTCCCCCTCTCCTCCTCTGTCCCTCCTGACTGAAGTTGTGTTCATTCAGTTCAACACCCTAAACCCAAACTGTTTAAAAAAAACCCTGTGGGTTCATGTGTCTGAGTGTGAGTGCGTAAAAGACCAAAAGTCACTTAGAGAGAGTTCTGTGTGTGTGTGTGTGTGTGTGTGTGTGTGTCAGTGTCAGAGTCAGTGTGTGTGATCCGTTCATCATCTCATCTCCACCGCTCACCACAACTTTATTTACTTCTGCTTTAGCTATTTTCTGTCTTATTCTCTGGGCAGTGAAGACTTTGACTGTCAACAAGTCAGAGGAGCAGGGACAATCTCAGGATGTTTAAACACTGAACAAGTTCAAGAAAAATGACTCAATCTGAATTTTTTTTTTCCCATCTGAAATTGAAATGTTTACACCCTGCCTCCCCACCACCACCACCACCACCACTCCCCCTGCTCAGCGTCTACTTTTGTAATTTATTTATTTGTGATTTATTTTTACTCTTAATCCAAATTCAACACATGCAAACCCTCAGTAATCCTATTGTCTATCTGCATGGTGTTGTTGTGTGTTTTTTTCTTGCCTTATGCTAATGTTAATCTGACTGTGCTCCTCTGATGTTTGTGCGCGCCTGCGTCATTTCGAGGTGTGAACCCTCTAACCTTGCCCTTTTCCGACACCGTCAACACAAGTGGCTTTTGCCTGTGGAATAATGGTTGTTTGATGCTAATGCTGTGAGAGACAGATTATGTTATAATACCCCGGCGTTTTAATACTAAAACACACACACACACTCACCTCACTCCCTTCGCCCGCTTGACTTTTATTGCATTAAAGTAGCGCTCTGTTTTGCCCCGATGAAACTAATCTTTTTTTTCTCTCTCTCTCTGAGATAAACTGGGGTCGGTGGGGGGGTTTGGGAGGATTTCAGGGGCCCCTTGAATTAAGAGCACATTTAGATGTGGCAAAAAATGTGTTATTAATAAACTGTTCAATCTGGCAAAGTGGTTGAAGAGAGAGAAAAAAACACAGATAACAACAGCTAGGAGGAATTAAAAATTTAAAGGATTACACCAAAAAGCAGAATGTATGGAGATAAATGCAGGGATTACAATGACTTAGGAGGAGAGCGCTTAAAACTCTTGCTTTCCAGTAATGCACTCCATCACTGTGGCTCTGGCCGTGTGTGTGTATATAATATATATATATAAATATATATATATATATATATATGTGTGTGTGTGGATGTGTGTGTGTGTGTGTGTGTGTGTGTGTGTGTGTGTGTGTGTGTGTGTGTGTGTGTGTGAACGAGCGGGCGAGCTAGAGAGAGGGCATCTTCCAGTGTGTGAGTTGCAGTGTGTGTGCTCTCCAGCTCGGTGGTGGCGATGCTCTCAGTTCCTGCGTCTGTGTAAGTGGCCGCTCGCCTCCTTCACCCGTGCCTCTTCTTTATCTCCTCATCACACTTCCTCTTCTTCTGCTTTTTCTGCACTTCTTCCCCTTTTCTTCCTCTTCTTCTTTTTCTTAAATCATACAGTTGATAAAAAAAAATTCACTTGGAGTCACTTTCGATGGAACATAGCTGATGAAGAAGAGTTTGCCAGAGTTTTAGAGGAGGATGGTTTCTCTTTAAATTGTTTCACAATTATTTCTTCTAAGTGAGATGTCAGAAGTAAGATTTTTTTGTTGTTGTTTGTTGAATGTGAGTCTCCTACCTCAAGGATAAAAACCTATATTCTTATTCTCATTTTATGTAAGCCAGAAAAAGTCTTGTGAAACAGTTTTTCTCTGAAGTTGATAAAATGCACCTTATTATTTGATACAATTTAAATAGTCTTCTGTTGTATTCTATTAGCTTCAAATGATATAATCCAGCTATGCTTTTTATGATTTGCGGTATTTGCTGCGTTTTCTGAATGCTCGGCTGTGTATCAAAATTTCCAGCCGAAGCTGAAAACAGTGGAAACAGACTGCCTTCACCAACACGGCCTCATCTGTTCACACAAACAGAACAGAAAATATACAGAGACAGAGAGAGAAAAGCAGAGAAAGCCAAAGCTAAAGCAAGCTGAAGACAGACAAGAAGACAGAGACATTTGAAGGAGCTGCTGTGGCAGCGGATGAAGAGATGAAGGGAAAAGAAACGGTGTGGTCAAACTGACACATTCCTCGCCGATGGAGAGAAGAAGGAGCAGGCTTACAGAAAAGTGAGAGTGCTGGAGATGAAGGGGAAGGGGTGGTGGGGGGTACGGGGAGATGTTTGGGGTGGGAGGAGGGGGCTTGGAGAGGTGAAAGAGGAGGAGAGAGGATAGGAAGGGGTCTGTCGATATGGTGTTAAGGCAGTGCTGGATTTTCACACCCCTCCATTTGTCTCCTTCGTTTATTGGGGTGTTTGTGTTTGTGTGTGTGTGTGTGTGTGTGTGTGTGTGTGTGTGTGTGCGTGTGTGAGTAAGTTTGAAGGCGGGGGGGCGCCAGTCAACAGGGGATGTGTCAACACTTTGAACGGTTTAAGCAGGACACACTCTGATACAATCTGACATTACTTGCGTCGCACTGAGCAACAAGGACGGCAGCAGCAGCCTGAAGGATCTGACTGAATTTCATTGAGACAAACAGTTTAGTAAAAAACCATTTCTACTTTATTTAGTCCTAATCCGTTCTAACAAACAGTTCTAAGGTACTTGTGATTTACTTGAATCATATTTTCTGTTTTTATTCTTGTGCTCTGCCACATTTCTTATGCTTAATGTTTACTGCATTTTACCCGACAGCTCTAGTTATTAGCTATTTTTCAAATGAAGATTTTATATAAAGGCAGTTGTCACTTGATGATATATACATTGTTCTAGGTTAAACTACCCTTTACTATGTACAGTAATTAGAATGAGCTCCAGATTGATCCAGTGCAACAGAAAAATGCTGCTTCCACTTGAATGCATTATTATGATATACATAGAATATAACAATAAAACCATTCTGCATAATGAGTGCTATTACTTTTCAAACTTTTATGTAATACTTTGTTAAAAGTATTTTATAGCCTGATGTTACTAGTTGTACTAAATGTGTCTTCCCCTTCTGTTTATTTGTACGTCTCTGACTAATTATTGGCTTTTATTTTGTAAAAGAAATTCCTGCAGCCGCTGCTAAAAAACTTGTTTCCAATTTAAGTGAGCAGTGCTGCTTCCAGTGTAAGTGTCGCTGTACTTCATTTAAAAGGGCAAGATTAAAGTGGTGTGTGTGTTTGAGGGAGGCGAGAATGTGTGTGTGTAAAGGAGAGAGAGAGAGAGTAGAGTAATTGAGTAGAGTGTCCGTGCTCTGCAAACTAATGCTCCATTCTGCCCCTCTCTTCCCCTGTGGCCCTGTCCTGGCCTCCCTCTCTCTCTTACCCTCTCCCTCTCCTGCCCCCCTTCCCCCTCCCCCGCACACACACACACACACTAGCAGCACCTCGGACTGGAGGCCATTGTCTGGGCCATATTGTCTGTCCCCAGAGAGCCTTGATAACCGTGTCTCCATCCACGGAGCGAGAGGGGGGCAAAGAAAGAAAGAACGACAGACAGAAAAATACCAGAGGAGAATGCTAAAGCTGCCCCCCCTCCCCCACCAACCCCCTCCCCACTTCCTCCCCTCTCTCTCTCTCTCTCTCACCCCTCCAACCCTCTCCCACCGCGACCTCCCACCCTGTTGCGATCAGCTGACCCTGTTCCATCGCCAACAGGAGAAAAGGAGGGAGAGTATTAGGGTCCATTTGTTGTTGTTGTTGTTGTTGTTGTTTATGGATGGAGGGAGAGAGAGGAGGAGGGGGGTGAAAGAGAGAGAGTGATGGAGTGTTTGATGCGACTGGCAGAGAGAGAGAGAAAGTGTGTGTGGCAGACAGAGACAGAAGTAGAAGTGTCCCTCCAAGCCAATAGAGTCTGGTCATATGACATGAGGTCACAGGGGAGGGGTCAAAGGTCAGACAGAGGTATTACATTGTCAACAGAGCAGGAAAAGTCCAGCCGCGTGGACGCATGTGTGTGTGTGTGTGTGTGTGTGTGTGTGTGTGTGTGTTCATCCAGGATTGTGCACTTCATATCCCATGTTGCATCTCTCTCCTCTTCTTCTCAATTTCTTCAGCCACTCATCAATTTAAGCATACCGTCTCACTCTAATCTCACCATGTTGCTGTCGCTCTCTTTCTCTCTCTCTCTCTCTGTCACACACACACACACGGCCCGTTTAGTTTACCATCCTTCCAATCCACAATAGGAGACAGTGTTAGAGGCTCGGAGCTCCCTCTCAGAGCGCTACAATGAAACCTCTGTCTTTCCAGGTAGGGAGGGAGGGAGGGAGGAAGGGAGGGAGAGAGAGAGAGGGGTGGGGGAGATGGAGAGAGAAAGAGAGGGAGGGAGTGGATGGAGGGGCGGGGGTCATAGGAAAAAGGAGGAGACCATTTGGGCCGAGGTGGGAGAGTTTCAAAGTGCGGGACGAAAGAAAGAGGCCAGCTGGGAGAGAGAGTGTGTGTGTGTGTGTGTTGTCATTTACGTGAGAGAATTAGTTTGTGTGTGTGTGTGTGTGTGTCTGGTTTACAGAGGCAGGCCAAGTCGCTGACAGTGAGACAAATGTTGTGACCGCTTTATGGATTGCTTAACAAATGCAGCACAAATAGTGTCCTGGCACAACAATGGAAAAACACTGTCCCTCGCTCAATAAACATTATGCAGCGTCTCCCCCTCGCAAAAACACCAGGGGAGCGGGGCCGCCGTCCACCGGATGCACTTTTCCTCTCTCCGTCTGTTTTTTCTCTCCCTCCTCTTCCTCCTCCTCCTCCTCCTCCTCCTCCTCCTCCTCCCCCAACTCTGTCTTTCTGCCTCTCTTCTCTATGGCGACACTCAAGATTTTCCCACGACGAGATTTTTCACGGCCGTAAACTGATGATAGATAGATAGATAGATAGATAGATAGATAGATAGATAGATAGATAGATAGATAGATAGATAGATAGATAGATAGATAGATAGATCATTCCTCTCTCTGTCCTTTATCTTTATTCCATCCTTTCTTCCGTGTTAAAATGTCAGTGACGATCACGTTGTCCGGTGACTCAGTGTAAAGACATAAATAAGGTTTAAGGGGGGGGCTGAAAACATGACAAGGAAAGTATGTGGAGCGATGCCGCGCTGGTGACTAAAGCTCTGGGTGGATGAATGGACGAGAGAGCAAGACAGACAAACAGAGAGAGGGAGAGAGAGCGAGGTAGTCCCAGAGGCCACATGAGTTAGCCCAAGTCTCTGCGCCCCCCCCTTCATCCCCCTCACTACGCACATACACATACACAACACATGACTGTCTCTCCAGTGTGTGTGTGTGTGTGTGATTAACAGCGGTGACATTAGGTTATGTGTTATTGCCTTTTGTGGTTAAGCTGGACAGGAAACACGGTTTGGGCTGTCGGCCGCCGATTTAGGGCACCTCACAGAGGATGCTTTGTGTGTGTGAGGCTGAGTGTGTGTCTGCCTCTTTGTGTGTGTGTGTGTGTGTGTCAGGGTGTGTCTGTGTGTACATACGAGTGTGTGTGAGCATATACAGGCAGGAGCTGTGTTCATATTTTCTCCCTGTTGCACACTGTTTACTTCAGCAGAGAAAGTCATCGGGGGAAAATGCAGCGGGCATTTTTACATCAAATCTAACCAGCAGGAAATTTGTACTTACAATATTAGCAGTTGAACTGAAAGTCGTTTTCTGGCAGTTGTTTTGACACTTGTTTCATATATCATTACATATTAGGAATTTAAGAGATTTGACTTTTATGCTTAGAAGTTCTTAGAAGTCTAAAAACACTATATACGATAGTGTAATGTAACACAGCCACACCAAGAAAAGAAAAGAGGTCCTCCCTTAATCTTTATCCCTCCATCTCAGCCTTTCCTCTCTGTTGCTGCCCCGCTCTTCCCACTGTTCAAAAGGACAGCCTATAAATAGATATTAGGCAATATCCTTAAGAGTCTGCACTGAGAAGACGGGAGCGAGGGGAGGGATGGAGCGACATTCTTACAAACAGCTGATTGTGTAAAGAGGGAACACTAAGTAAGACAACACCGTGGGGAGAGAGAGGCAAGAAGACGGAGCGAGGGAGAGAGCAGGAGGACAGTGGATGTTAAAATAAGTTCAAGAGCGTGTGACAGGGAGATAGAGACGGAGCGAGGAGGAGAAGCTGTTTGGAAAGCTGAGAATAGGAAACGCCACCAGAGAGAAAAGGAGAGGAGGGAGGGAAGAAAAGCGCCGGCAATAAAAGCGAGTGATAGCTTGACACGGGGGGAAACATTTGTTTAAATTCCCGCCTGAGGTGTCATACAGATGTAAATGTTGCGGTCGGCTCCTCGGAGGCAAAAACGCCCTGGGCGCCTTATCTAAAAGGCACATTCCGCTCAACTATTTTGATATGCCCTTCCATTCCCTCAGAGAACAATTTCAAAGATAACTCGCATTTCCACGCAAAAAGACCTGCACCTGAGTGACAGCCTGGCACTTCATAGCAGTCACAGGCTTGCTGGGAAAAAAAACACACACATACACACACATAAATGTCACTTTGACTCTTGACAGCACTTTGGAATTAGCCGTCGTGCTTATTTTTACTGGAGACGATGGATTCAACTGACTGTGCAGTTGCATGTTTCTGTAGTGGTTGAAATAATGGGCTGTAATTTAAAAAGAGGGGCACAAACACACACACACATGCACGAGCGCGCTGAAAAAAGCACACACACTTTACTGTGGAATTCTCCAGAGGAGGCTCCCACGCTCCCTGAAAGCTTGTTCTGAGTAGAGGAGTTAACAAGAGCAGTTAGCAGCATGATTATGTTAGCAGCCAGACACACCGAGCAAGAGCGTGTGTGTGTGTGTGTGTGTGTGTGATAGCCTGTGACATTTGTGCGATGGCTGCTTTGTCTTTCCCTCACTCCTCATTGAAGCTGAAACAAATCTTTGCCCCCATTTTGCTTAATTCATTTGATTTGTGTCTGTGTGTGTGTGTGATTTTTAATGTGTCTTGAATGTGTGAGCACCCGTGTTCATAAGCTGCCTGTATTTAAACATTTGTGTGTGTGTGTGTGTGTGTGTGTGTGTGTAAGCTCGCTGCTGCTGACGTGCCAACATGAAATGGGCGCGTTGATTACAGTAAGCGTGGTCCAGGAGAGGGTTAACCACCATCGATGGTGATTATTGGGCCGTTAATGGACGTCGGTCGCCGTCCGATTAGTGACTTAGCAGCAGTGGACATATGTGATATGAGAGGGACTTAGCTGAGGAGCCGCTAATCATCAAAAAGCCAAGGGGAAGTGGTGCTCTAATCTCAGCTTAGAGCTCACTGTGTGCATAGTTGTGGGTGTGTGTGTGTGTGTGTGTGTGTGTGTGTGTGTGTGTGTTAGAGAGAGAGAGAGGTTGGTGGGTAAAAAAAGACAAACAGCTGATTAGAAATTTGTGTCTTTGGAGTTAACTTAATAATTTGATTTTAAAATTAGAAACACATAATGTTGTAGTGATGACATGTCATTTAAATTATCGTTACTGTCCTGCTTTATAGTGTGTGTGTGTTAAAGACTGAGTGTGGCATGAGATGTAAAAAAAAAAAAATGTTTGGCTTTGTCAGATGGGGCAAAATTATGCTAATATTCTCTAATTATGACCTGGACAACGCTGCCAATTTATGGACTTAATAAAACCTCATCTTTTTTAATCCGCGCATCGCTGGGTGCTTCTCAGACGTCTTCCTCCAGGTCTCTCCCGGCGTGACAGCCCTGCCAAACTTTAAATGAAGTAGCCGGCGTAACCTGCACACCCGCCGTGCCCAATTGTATAGTAATTCCACTTCAAAGGCGAACGGGAGGGAGAGTGGGGATTTTATAGCCGGAGAGGAGCTGTGAACGGCCTCCCCATTCATACACATCCACCTCGGAGGAAGTAGTAGCAGAGGTGGAGGATAGGGGACGGGAGGGGGGGGGGGGGTGTGAAGAAGAAGAAGAAGAAGAAGAAGAAGAAGAAGAAGAAGAAGAAGAGGGGGCAAAATACAGCAAAAAGAATGATGAAATGAAGCGGAGGTGTCTCCTTCAGGAGGGTGAAGAGCTCCCTGTGGCCCTACAGAGTTTTGGGATATATGTGTTGCTTCCTGTGTTAATGTGTAACTGTTCTTGTCTATGGATTGCCCGGGTTGCAATTTAGAAACGCCACCGTGGCTACTGGGAATAAATGACGGACAATAAAATTATATATATATAAAAAAACTGAGAATCCTCTTCTGATTCTCCAAGACGATTCTTTAGCTGAGCGACAAAGTGTCCTGTGTGCAGAGGTGTGTGCACACACAAGGAGAGATGTGTGTGTGTGTGTTTGTGTGTGTATGTGTATGAGAGAGTGAAGGAAGGTAAAGTAAACAGACAGACCTGACGTGTATGGAGCCTCTGTTCTATGTATGTGCTCCTTAATGTGTGTGTGTGTGTGTGGGTGGCTCTAAACCCACATTAACGTTTCTGCACACACACACAGCTGTCTCCTCAGTCACCCTATTATAAATGTTATCACAAGTCAATTGCAGTTTTAATATTAATTGAAGTGAATGATAACAGAGTGCAGTCTTATCTCTGGAGCCCTTTGTCATTGAGACAAACAGAGGATCTTTACTGGTCATTTATGGGCTCAGATTGTGCTGAGGTAGTTGTCCAAGAGAAACAGATAAAGAAATCAGCTGCTGATACACATTCCACTGGCTTGACTCACACAAACATCGGCGTGTGTGTGTTTTTCCTCTGTCCTACATGAAAACACACATTCAAACCCGTTGTGCGGCGGCGTTCAAGGCGTACAGAATAGTTTCTAACCACTTCTACAGAACCCCGATTTTGTAATTTTCTAATTTAACGTCAAACGGAGTATTACAAAGCGTCCCCCATCAGTGGACAAAATTGCACAACTTTTAAATGCTCTGCAGAGCCCATTGGAACTCAAAAATGCATGCAAAGCAAAGCAGAACATGCCTCTCTGGGTTCCTTATAACTTCACTTGAGAGTTTTTGGAGATTAAAAAAAAAGTTCTCAGCAATATGCACATGATAACACCAATTTGTAAATTATTAGATTATCTAGGAGGTCTAGAAATCTTGCAGGCAAAACCTTCCAAAAACAATTAAGCTTATTAAATTACATCACTATGGTGGAGAGAGATGGACTTTTTTTTTTTTTTTTTTTTTTTTTTACAGTGGAGTTGATTTGATTTTGACCTTAACCTTTCCTGTGATAAAGCAGCATGTTGCGTTTTGGTAGTGTGGGGCTGTCCTCATCGCCCCTAGCGAGCAGCACTCAATATTGTTTGCCTTTCCACTGTCATAAGGTAAATAAGCAATGAATTAGTGGCAGGGCTGCTCCTAGGAACAATGCCAGATGTACAGTCCAGAGGAAATCCAATAGAGTCAAGAGGGTAATCAGTTTACTGGAGACAAGCAGGGGGGGGGGAGATTTTAGAGAAGGATGGATGGAGAGGAGGACGGGGGAAAGCAGAGGGAGACGATGTATGGATGAAGACATGATGATGCAGAAAACAGCTTGTGAAAGAAAAGGAGGAGAGCGGTTTGACAGTCGGACGCCTGTTGCTGATTTCTTGTTTTCAGCCGCTTCCTTCTCTCTCTCTCTCTCTCTCTCTCTATCTTTCTCTCTCTCCCTCTCACACACACACTCCCCTCCCCATCCAGTTTTCACAGTCTCTCCATCCCTCCATCCACGCCTCCATCCCTCCATCCCTGTCATGTGTTGCCTCGGTGCGAGTGAGTGTTAGCAGCCTATTACCCAGGGTCATAGTCACAGTGGCTTCAAGGCTGACAAGTGCATCTGAAAGCACTCAGGCGATGCTGAGAACCACATTAAATTCTATTATTGCCACATAGTCACTTCATCCCTATTCAACTGAAGTACAGGGAGGCAAATTTACCTTGTGAGACAGAGTTCACCTAATAGATGTGGCTTTATATCCTTTCCTTCTTTTCAAGGGAACAAAGCCACGGTAACAAATGCAAACAGCGGGGCCCTTGTGTTGCTTGCTGTTTTCCTCCAGTTCCTCTATTGTCCGAAGGTTTTCATAAACACATATAATTGTCACTGTGCATACTGCATCTCTGTCCCTCTCTCTCTCTTTCCCACTCTATGTCTCTCTCTGAAAGCCTATTGTCAAGACATGGTCATTTCCTCAACAATGCCAATGCAAGCGGGCTCCATTTGCGGTAATGGCCCCGTCTTTTTGGAAAGGCGAACGTTGAATGGCCCCCATGGTAAACATACTGTAAGACCTGAGAGTGTGTTTGAAGGTCTGCCAAGGAGCTGGGTGCTCACAAACCCACTGAAGGGGATATTGTGTGGAACTGCACTGTGAGAGCTCTGTCTGAATGTGCTGAATGTGCAAAAAAAAGAAAAACTAATCCAGAGAAAATGGATGATAGAGAATTTGTTGTTGGATTTTGGTGAATACCTGCTTGAAGGACTTAAAGATGTCCACATTTTTACATTAAACACACAGTGGATACAAAACTGGAGTTGGAGCATCCATCCATGAGTTGACAGGAACTAGTTGTGTCTACAGGAAGCTCCAGTTGTCAACCTGTTATATCATCTCTTTGAATATTGCTCACCCTTCTTCCTGTTTTCCCTCCTCTCTCTCCATCTCTCTCTGTCTTTCTATCTCCCTTCTTCTCCCTCCTTTTTTTTTTCCAGGATGTCTTCCAAGCGACCAGCCTCTCCATATGGGGGGACAGATGGAGAGGTAACCATGGCAACCAGCAGACAGCGAGTGGAGGATGAGGAGAACGAGGGACTGGGCGGCGTCATCCACCTCCCCCAGGCCTCCTACTGCGGCAAGGTGTCCCCTCGCTCGCCCCCGAACCGCCACTTGGACAGCCCCACCAACATGGTAAGGACGGCCGTCAACTCACATGTCCCTTGTTGTCTCTGTGGGGTGAAAGGACCCACCTATGGGTGACGGTGGACCTGAGCACTGGCTAGGGTTCAACGCGTCCAACTAGTCTGTTTGTTTGTTTTTCAAACAGCCGGAGATTTCACTTTCCTTTGTTCTTTGGTTGAAAACTTTTTATAACAAAGTTTCAATAATATTTAAAGTTTTAAAAAAAAGTGCCATTGTACACATCATAGAGTCTGTGACGCAGCCATAAATCCACAAACAAAACACGTCTTCTAACTCCAGAACTTGCTTGAGCATCATCAAATTTGAAGTTTCCTTCAGTATCAGAATAATCCAGATAGAGTTGCCTTTTGCAATGAAATATCTGCTAATAGCTAATAATGCAAACTTTTAATGATGACACTGGATTCATTATTAATTGATGAACAGTTTGAGCTGAAGTTGTAGTCCATAGTGTAACTTAGACTTCCCATTTACATTAATGAATCCCCAATAGTGTGTGACAAAATCCATTAATATGAACTTTTTTGTGTTGTGATGTCAATACATTTTGGCTCACAGAGTATCATCAACATGTCTCTCTATTCAATCCAATCACTTCTCTCAGTTTAAAGCTAACTGACATACTCATCACATAATGATATTCAAATTACAGAAACATTTTTTAGAAACTGCTCTACAACAAGTTCTTCATCATGGGCTGTGTGGCCTCCATCTCTCCGTCTCCTTTCTCTGCCCTATAAAGCCAAGTTGAGAGTGACCCCCAGGGCACAGACCCAAGATCAATTTATGTTCCCGGTAATCCTGACCTCCAGCATTATGAAGGGATAGTCAGCGCAGAGGGCGTCGCGGAGCTCTCAGTCTGTAGCTGGAGAAGCAGGTAGCAGCTACGTGACAGTAAATCACAACCTCTACCAGGGAAATGTTTTATTTTTGTGGATGTTCTCTACTAGAAATTAACCTGTTTTGTTCCGTATCGTGTGAAAAGGCTACGGAGAGCCATTTCAGGGATCAAACATGTGCAAAATAATTAGAATTATCTTGTTTATATTGAATTACCAGGCATTTCTGGACAAGTAAACAGAAACGTGTCTGTGTATTCAAAACAAAATGTTTGGATTTACAGTCTGGATCCCTTTGATTTCAGGATGTTGTTTACTCCTCTTACGGCGACTTAAGAGTCACCTTTAAAACCCCAACCAACACAAACAAGTTGACAAATCTCAGCAATGAGGAAACAAAATATATGTATTTGGTCGACATGAAAAGAGTGAGATTTTCTAAAGAGCCAGAAATTGACTTTCTCTGTGAGTGAAAAGCTGTTTGGTGCTCAGAGCTGGAGGTTGTGGTGGTTGTTGTCGTTTTTTTTTTTTTTTTTTTTTTTTTTTTTTTTATTATTTATTTAAAATGGGGGAAGAAAACAAAGGTTCAAGGCTACTGTTTGGGCGTGCACGGGGTTTTTGCTTTTATGTGCGCGTAACCAGCCGTCGCCTTGAGCCCGCTTGATGCACAGTTCCGTGACTGCAAAATATGAGCCATCGCAGTGAGTCATTTTCTTTGGGATGAAGTGTGACATTGTTGGTGGCGCTGAATGTATGGCTCTGTTTTTTATAAGTGCTTTCGCTATAAGTGCTTTTGTGTGTGTGTGTTTGCACAGTTTCATCGTCTGTGTGATTCATGTTAAATAATAGCGTACGCTTCTACTTCTGTTGGTCGACGTGTGTTTGCGAATATATGGCTACTTATGCGTTTGAAGATGACTCCCCGCGTGAGGCTCATTACACATTCCATACAGGCGGTGTGGTTTATAATATGTGGCTACATGGAGTATCACATGATGCTCGTCTGCACTATTTAGTTTTTATTTCTATATGATGTTTGAGTTTGCTTAAGAAAATGTTGGACTACTGTATATCCTCCACGGCAAACATGTGGTGATCCTTTTAGGGCGTTTTTTGTTTTCGCTTTGTCTGTGACACACTGTCTGTGCACTCCCCTGGGCCCTCACCTTGATACACACACACACACACACACACCTTGTCACAGCAGCTCTGATAACGACCGTCGACCTTTCCCCCATACTGACGATAAAACAATGAAACGGTGCTTAGGCACTGTAATGGAAAGCTAATTCTGTAATTAGAGCGCTGATTAGCCTGCAGGCCCCTCCCACGGTGGACTCTGCATGTGTGGCAGGTGCCGACTGTAAACCAAAGTCCTGGGACCGTGGGGGAGCACACACACACACACACACACACACACATGCCAACACACACATTACCAGGTTATCTGTTGCTCTTGAGGCTACTGATAAGATTATCCCTTGTTCATTTAGATAAATTCATCTCTTGTATTTACAGTGTACAAAAGACCAAAAAATACACAAACATCACTCAGGTTTATATTTTGGCCCCTACATTATCTCTGTCGGGGGCCATTTCTTAAATATCCTTAAAATAACACACAGCTGCTCTCTTGTACAGTCATTGACAGTGGAAGTAGAAGGAAGACTGCTGATGTGTGTGTTGGGAGGAGGAGGAGGGGGAGGGGGCACACACAGTATAATAGTTGATGTGGATTATTAAAGCGGGTGGGGTGTGTCTGGTGGATGGGTGGGTGGGTGGGATGGGATGGGATGGGATGGGGGCTTATCCCACTGCCTGCTTGGCATGTTGTAAGATGTGTGTTAAGTTTTCCAATCCCTTCTCCGCTGACTGTCAGTGAAGAGTGGATGAAGAGTAATGGAGACGGAGATGGGGAGGGAGAGAGGGAGATTTACAACAAGGCGCGGGGGTGTCGGTGGGAGTGGGAGCATGTGGGGGAGGAGGGGGGGTCTCACTCTCTCTCTCAGGGCAATTGTGGTAAAGTGATAGGGGGGAAGTAAATGGTTCATAGGCGACCGCTTGACTTGGAAGTGAGGCAGTGGGGGAGAGCGAGGGGGGGGAGGAGGAGTGGGGGTAGTGGGGTGAGAAGAGGGGGGGTGAGATTACAGCTTTATCTTGTCATAGTAAATTAACATGGCGGCACAGAAGCGCTCAGCTACACACTGACCTCTTCATCCTGCTGCTCCGCCTGCCTGCTCGGCTTTGGCCACAACACTTTACCTGCTGCAGCTGCACGCACACACACACACACACACACACGGAAAGAGAGAGAGAGAGAAAAAAAACAGCACTCACGTATTTTAAAAGCCTGAAAGGTGTCGGATTATTCACTTTTTTAAATTTTTTGTTTTTGTATAAACCCCGGCTCTGGATAAGAATAATGCTGCTCATAATGGTTTGCAAATGAATGTAGTTTAGATAAAAGGGTGTTTTACCGAATGTGAAGTTCTCACCATGCAGCTGGACCCTGATTGGCTGAGAGCGGCTCAGTTCAAACGCCTGATGGGAAGGATTTTAGCAGCGGTTCAGTGAGGTCGCCCAATCATCACAACAAATCTAGTTATGATGCACCCACAGGTTATCAAAGGATGGATTTTATTGAACTTTATTTCTCCTGGAAAGAAAATAAACACGCTGAATTATTATACCAGGGAGAGAGGAGAGAATGAAAGAGAATAGCGCGTACACATGTGTGTTCTTGTAGGTCTGTGTGGTTTGTGTTTTGCAGACCCTTGAAGAAAAAAAAAATGTTTTCACATCAGGCAGAGGCAAGCATCTTCTCTCATAAATGTGTTAATGAACAAACACTAATTATTTCATTAACAGTCAAGATGTACGTGAGCACGTCAGAAAACTATAAAAATATTTCATCAGGCATTATTTCTTATTCATTTTCCTCCACGAGCCCCCTCTATCCCTCTTTTTGTATAATTTGTATGTGTGATTATGCGTGTGTGTGTGTGTGCTTGCTTGCTTGTGTGCGTGTGTGCTCATGTGAATTTGACAGATTTAACACAGTCATTGAGCAGTCTTGAGACACAGTGGTCACACTTAATTTCTCATGCCAGTGATGCACTAATGAATCAACACACGCTTGCCTGTCAACAGCGAGGGGTCGTGGTAAAATATACTGCCATGCATTTTAGCCAAACTGCTATTTAAAATACAGAAAATACAGCTGCATGTTTCTAGATAAGGAAAGGGCAAGTGTGTAATTCACGGACAATAACTTTAAATAGACAATTAGCATTTCTTCAGTAATTCAATTGCAATTATTTTTATTTTGTTTTCAAATAAGCATTGATATTAATATACCAATGTCACACAGTAATTATATATATGTTTTTTTGTTAATTTTTTTTTTAATTTGAGGTTTCCATGGTGAAGTTGAACCATATTGTCAGAACAGGAGGATAAAAGTAATGTGTGTGTTTGCCTGCTTGTCCCAGCCTGAGGGACCTCCAAGTCAAAACTGACAGTCTCTGTGTTTAGCCATGGCATGTAAAGGGATTTTCTGTGTGTGTGTGTATTTGGCAGTGCATCGGAGGTGTGTTAAGTGTATGTCGTTGAGATTGGCAGCTCTGGCGCGGAGCTAAGTCTTTACCCCCCTGCAGGAGTGATCAGTGACATTCTCTCAGTGTGTATGTGTGCATGTATTTTAGTTCGGCAGCTGTTCTCGGTTCTTCCTACTGCCACATTGTCCATGCCTTGATCTACGACGACGCGCCAAGCATCAAATATTGTTTTCACACATACACCTTGCACAGTCCAAGACATGTCAGGCTATAGCACAGAGAGAGAGAGTTGAGTTTCTTCTATCGGGCAACAGAGAAGGAGGAAGGGAAGAAGACGAAGGGGATAAAAAAAATAAAAAAAATAAAAGAAAAAAAAGAACATGAACAGCGGCATCTGTGCTGGCTGTAGGAAAAAAATAGCATTTGGAATTTTTTTTTTCCTCTTTTTCTGGCAAGAGTTAAGTGTTTTTAAACCAACATCCCCTCACAGATGAGCTTAAGAAGACAAAAGTTGTTTAATTCGGTTCCATTGCAGAGGCAGTAAAAGGATAAAGAGAGTGAGGCGCAATTTTTACTTTGTTCCAGTCATTTGGAAGAGAATTGACATCTGCAAACTAAAGGCAGAACCGCCCACACTGCCAGCCTGCCACATCCAGTGCATATAAATACATGTATGCAGGCACTCACACATTTACACACACATACACACACACGCACACCTACAGGCTATGTGCACTCACAGTGTCACACATATATGCACAGAAATGGCAGAAACCTGCTCGCACACATGCAACGAGAGGAGGGCAAGAGCGTTTACAGTATCCAGAATTTCTGTTTGTACTTATGAATAAATGCATGTTGATGAGAAAAGTTTTGCAACCCGTGTTAGTGCGGGAGCAGAGAAACACATCACACACACACATACCCACACACACACACACACACAGGAGCTGAGTGACACCGGTTTACAATAGAGAGCCGGTCTTGTGTCTTGGTTTTTTGATCCCTCTGTGTTGGACTTTGCAGTGCAAATCACCAGCGACGCACACGGATTATATGTTGGGAGGTTGATAGGAAAAAAAAAATAAAAAATCCTAAGCCATTTAAGTTGCCTGTGGGATAAAGGGTGTCTGTCTGACTTCACACATAAATAATGTCATGGGCCCTAATGTAGCAGGTCTTTGAAGAGCCACGGCTCCCTGCTAATTCCCTTTGATTGGGAAATGACCTTCATTGTTGGACGCAGCGAGATGACATCTCTCTGGCAGCTTTCTGACA
The DNA here is from genome assembly GCF_045865225.1 of Trachurus japonicus. NCBI lineage: Eukaryota > Metazoa > Chordata > Actinopteri > Carangiformes > Carangidae > Trachurus > Trachurus japonicus. The sequence goes on from NC_140929.1 coordinate 24,852,414, forward strand.
GAGGAAAGAGATCCCACATCCCCTCACCCCCCTCAAACTCCACCCCCCACCCCCCCTCCATCTTCCTCCCGTATTCTTGTTCTGTTTGTTTTGTTTGCGCGACATCTTTCTCGAAAGAGAGAGTGCGGCTGTTTTAAGTAGGCGCTGGATTAGATAAATGGGATGTGACAGGTGTGACCGCTGCCTTCAAGATGCCTGCCTTCCTCCCTCTCTTTCTCTATTCCTCCGTACATCTCAGTCAACTCGCTCTCTCTCATTTCCACTAATAACATCACCTCTCTTTCTCTCTCTCTCTTTCGCCTCTCCCTCGTTCTTTTCTTTGACTTCTACCCGCTTACGTTCCGTCTTTTTCTCTCCTTTCGCGTTGCATTTGCATGTTGCGCCGGTGCTGATGCAACTCATCATAAAGCCTCTCATTTTGAAGTCTGAATTTTCCTAATCTGGAGAACAGGGGGGAAGAGGACGAAGGAAGAGAAGGAGGCAACAAAGAAAGACAGGAGCAGGTCGAGCCATAAGTTGGTCAGGTGGTTGAGAGGAGAAGAGTAAAGTCTTTGAGCGCTTTAAGATCACAAGACACTTTTCCCAGCGCAGCACAGCCCTCAGCCAGCCAGTTAGCAGCCTCAACAGTGTCTGACTGAAGCCTCATCACACAATCATGCAGTATATATTCAACTGCTACAGCCGTATCATCGCTGTCACACTCTGTCCCCCCGTTACAATGCATGTGCAAGAGCGCAGAGGAGAGAATTTGTGAATTATTGAGCGCGCTGACTTATTCAGAGTGTGGAAACACACAGACCTAGAGAGAGAGAGAGAGTCAGCGAAGTGTAGAAAATGCCATGTGATAATGGTCTTCTGTACCTCTCATATTATGTTTGGCCACTGACAATGAAAGCATCGTCAATATTGAAAAACCTCTGGCTGGCTGTATTCTCCTGCAGCGAGCTGAGACTTTGTTTAGAGGAGTTCTTTTCCCTTCTTTCCAGCTGAAAAAGAAGCCTCTGGAACAACACCGTTGCCTATAGAATAGAAGAGAATAGAAAGTGGAGTCATCTGGGGTCTAAATGACTTCATTGTGGACTGTGATCTCAGTATTAAGTTCCACTTCCACCAGCGGCCTGCGAGTTAATGATTACAAAACCATCTCCGCCTTAATATGCCATAATATCATTAATACAGCTGGAATGTACCACTGACTTTCTGTCTCTCTCTCTCTCTCTCTCTCTCTCTCTGTCTGCCACACACACACACGCACACACAGAGGTAGTGTATGTGTGCTGCCGTCCCAGGTGGCATGCTCCATACTGCAGTCAGATTAGCCAAAGATTAACCCTGTGGACCATTGACCCTCCTGTCTACAAAGAGCTGAGCTGACTTGCTCTGCTGATTGACTCACTGACTCACTCAACTCCTTTCTGTAATTAAACAGCACAACACACACTTTAACACACACCTGCTCGGGCAAGTGGGAACTAAGCGCACTCGGATTTTGCTTGCACGCATTCTGGAGCACATATACGTTACATCCACTCATCTGTACGAGTGTGTGTGACATAGAGCTAATGTGTGTGCGTGTGTGTTCTCGCCAGCCTCCCTCTCAGTCAGTGTCACTATTAATTGGGCTGAGCCGGCATTAAGTCTATCGTGTGGCCCGTCCAAACAAACACAGGTTTTATTGGGTCAAAGATTAAGACTCTGAAAGTTACTTACCATTCAGCTGCTGTCAGCCTCCTCCTCTACTTCTCCTCACTCACAGAAGCTAAGAAAGCACTTATATATTTAATTGTAAAGTTTAACTTTTAAATATATATATTCAGCAAGAGTGCAGGTTTTTTCTTTCTTTTTCTTTTTTCACGATTTCCAAAGATCATTAAACTCGCCATGTTTAAACTGTAAATTTAACCACAAGACAGCAGGATAATTATTCATCATGACAGCTTGGCATAAGCCACAGAGCTTTACTTTGAGCTGTATATATTATATTTTGTAGCTGTCATTCTGATTGCTATTTTGTCTGTTATTTTTTTTTTTTTACCCCCGTCCGCTCCTTTCATAAGTTTATGGAAATGATTTGACACTGTTCCAAAGCTTTATCTGGTTGTTCTTTTTTGTGATTTTTTTTTTGCTTTTTGAAGGAGTTGCATCCTCAGCATTAATTGTCACAAATCTTAGGACAAAAGTAGCGCATGCAACTGAAACTTGGGCTTGGGATTGGGTACAGTAGCGTTGGACGTCCCTCAAAGCTGGGCTGTTGAAGGCTTTGTAATGAAGAGTTAGCGTGACTCTAAGAGTGTGCGGAGTCTTTTGCTGCTGTTTCATGTGCTTGTTCTGTCAAGTACCTCCAAGTCAGTCAAATGCTGATTCCAGAGGATGTGAGGGAGGGAGGGGGGGGGGGGGAGTATGCCCTAACTTGAGATAACTGGCCGCTGATGAAAGTTGGTTGCATCGGGCTATGGGAAGGGGATACGGAAAGAATAAAGGAAGCAAAAGAAGTAGAGGAGGACGGAGATAATGAGTGGGTGTTTGCCAACTCCTCCCCCCACCTCCTCCTGCTTTTTCTTCTATCAACTGTTTTATTTATTTATATCTTGAAGTTTAGGTGTTTGAAAGCACTTTTTCCTCTATTTCCCCCCTCTCCCCTCCAGGACCAGGACGTGACTAAGGGGAGCTCCCTGAGTCCTTACCCCCAGCACAATTCTACCTCACCGGGCAAAGAGGAGGGTGGAGGCGGGGGCCGAGGCTGCAGCGACGGGGGCGCCGCCGCCGGCACCCTGGGGACCCCCGAGAGGCGCAAGGGCAGCCTGGCCGACGTGGTGGACACGCTGAAACAACGCAAGATGGAGGAGCTGATCAAGAACGAGCCAGAAGGTCAGTGATGAAAGGGGAAGCTTGTGCAGCCAGATGTGTAATCTGCAACTCCACGCCGTCTCTCTGGCTCTCTGCCTTTTTATCACACTCCTCTTGTTGTCCTTGCTCTCTTCTTCTTCCTTTCTGTCTCCTTTTCTCTATGGCTCTATCACTCTCTCTCTTTCTCTCCATCTCCCTCTGTTATGAACCCACACACATTTAGATGAGAAGGCGAGCCTTTGTTTTTCCAGCACACAGACAGACAGCATTAGCTGTTTGGGCCTATTGTCCACCACGCTTTGCATATTTATCACAACCTGACAAATAAGATGTGTGCGCATGCATGTGTCCATGTGTGTGGAGTGTGTGAAAAGCCTGCAAACATACATGGATATTTTAACACCTCTCCAAATGTTTCCTGGCTTTAATTTCAAGAGGCACACTCACATTAAGATTTCTTTGAGCTTAATCGTCAGCGAGGGTTAAATCTAACTTATCAGCTCTCGTGTTACCTTTGTAACATTTGCTTAAATGCTCTCTCCGCTCTCGGATAAAGACTTCACACACTGTTGAGGAGGCTAAACCAGATTTTTGCCCAGGGCTACATAGCTTAACTTGATTAGCCCCCACATTTCATTCTCAAATTTAGCCTTGGGCCAACACTTGGAGTCGGGAAAGGAGACAAAATTAGCCTGTGGCCAACTCTGATTTCCACTGGGCAGATACGAATGTATCTGTCACTATGAAACGCATGTGACAGTGATAATGTGATAAGGGGATCACCAACAGGTGTCCATCTCCTTTAGGAGGACGCAGTCATATAAATAACGTGTTGCTTTATTGCTGGAGAAATAGTTTGTGTGCTACACAGGGAGTTAAGTGTCAGTTTTAAAACAGGTCTCTGAGGCTGCTGGGGTGCTGCTGCCTTGTCGAAGGCCACTTAAGACAAGTAGATTAGTGGTCTTCATAAGACTACTAAACTCAAAACAGACCCCATCAAAGGGGATCTGTTCACAGTCAAATCTGACCCGACTACACCCATGATAAACTGAACAAACTATAATATAAGGAGCACCAACAATTAACAAGTAGCCATGGTCAAGAACAGTGTCGGTTTTGTCTAATAATAAAAAAAATAAAACCTTCAATGGTCACCGAGACAATAGACAGGGGATAATCATTTCCTAAGCAACGCAGTATCTATAATCTGGCCATATTATGTGTTAACTGCTCCGGCTTCCAAGCCATGATCAGGAAGCACAGGGGAGATTTTGTTTTCCATCGCTGAAGTTGGCGCTAAATCTGGGGTTAACCCCCGTCACTTTCCTCAGAAGTTGGCAAACAAAACATGGGAACTTGGCGTCGGTCTTAAAGAGCTGTAGCATTTATTTACTGACTATTAACTGCAGCTCAAACTGTACATTCATGACTAAAGTCACAGTTTAATTGCTGACATTATTCTGCTTTGATCAGCATCTGTCTGCTCTGCGCACACACACACTCACATGCACACGCACACACACAGGAGGAGCCTCTCTACTCTTATTCCACATGAAATAGTGAGAACGCTCTGACCCATTCAGATCCACTCCTTTATGAGGCATTAACACAGACCCAAGACCGGTGGCTCACTATAAGAGTGTAATTGGAACGTAATGTGGATCCGGTCTGCCTCAGGTCTCATTTCCTCAGAAGTGAGTGGGTCTGTGAAGACCTCTGAAGCAGCCGCATGAAACATCCACTACATCTTCTTCTCCACCTCCATACTTTCCCTTTAGTGCCTCAATCCACCTCTGCTAAGATTTCTATTCACACACTTCTGTGAACTGTATGCAGCCTCAAATGCAGCCTTTTGTCCCCAAAAGGTGAACCAGCAGTGCAGCACAGTGTATATTTGTGTCTAAATGTGGATGCACACGTACTTGTGTGTGTGTGTGTGTGTGTGTGTGTGTGTGTGTGTGTGTGTGTGTGTGTGTGTGTGTGTGTGTGTGTGTGTGTGTGTGTGTGCCCCCAGTGCATCAACAGGCTTTCATTTCAAGCTGCGACATGCTAACCTTATTTTCCAGGCTTTTCTGTAAGGTTTTGAAAGCGGCACAGACTGCTGGTCAGCTCTTGTCGGCTGGTTGTTTTTATTCCAGTCGATAGAGAGGCCTGTTGTGGCACATTTTACCGAAAAAAAAAGAAGAAAAGAAAAAAAGAAAAAAAACGAGGTTGTTTGTTGAACTGAGCTGTTTTGGGTTGTTCGTTGCTTCGCTGGACCTCATGAACTGGCTGCACAGGAAAAAAACAACAATAATGGATCTTTATGAGTCAGCCAGCGCAGTGAGAGAAAGAGAGAGGGAGAAGGGGGGAGAGAGGAAAAAAGGAAAAGGCAAGAAGGAGGAAGAGAAGGAGAGGAGAGTGAAGGAGAGAAAGAGCAGTGTCTTCCCAGACCCCATTAGCAGAGTGCCACAGTGGTGCGGCATCCAAACCAACCCGGAGCATTATCTGCCCTGCGTTTAAATGAAACGCGCTAACAAAAGGCCCCAGCGCCTCCAGACCAAGCACACACACACACACACATGCACACATGCACACATTTGCACAAACACACAAAAACCCAGGCCAAGCAAGAAGAGAAAGGAAGAAAGAAAAGACAGTAAAGGGAAGCAGAGAAAAGATGAAGAGAGGCAGAGAGAAATGGAGGGGGGGGGGGGGGTACAAGGGGCAGTATTGAGCGCGAGATAGAAATCCCTTTTCTGTGCCCGGCTAGCTATTGTTTGGCTGTGTGGCTCAGAAAGGCCATTAGCAGCAAACAGCAGGTTGGGATGAAAATTTAATGAAGGCTTTAATCATTATGAAAGGCCTGGAATATTACTGCTCTCTCTCTCTCTCTCCTTCACACACACACACACACACACACACACACACACACACGCTTGCACACTGCTTCCAGCTGGATCAATGACACACACACACACACACACACACATATTTAGAGTGTATGAACATTAACACCAGGAGGGATGTGAGCAAGAGGCCAAAGACACAAAATGGGTCAGAAAACGATAAACATCTCAAAACAGAAAGAGAAGGCTGACTTATGAAGGCTGCCCCTGAGCCAGGCACCACACACACACACACACACACACACAGTGTGGCTGAAGTTTGAAAGATATAGTTTTGTGTCTGTGGCTAGTGTTGCTCTACTTAAGTTAGATGAATGGAGGGTGGTAGTTAGTAGGTCAGTGTGTGTGTGTGTGTGTGTGTGTGTGTGTGTGTGTGTAAACCTCTGGGAGCATGTATACTTATGTAGGTGTATTTGCATATGTATTTGTGACAGAAGGTGTGTATAAGGGTGTGTGCAAGAGGAGGCATTGCATTTGACTGCATGCATGCAAGGTGCATGTGTGTGTGTGTGTGTGTGTGTTGGCCTCTAATAAATGACTATCCATGTTGTCCCCCATGGCCTGGCCCAACCATGCTCCACCACTGCTGCTCTCTCCATTCATCTCCTGTCTCAGTCCACTGGCCACCTGCTACCCCGGAGATACACACACACACTCTCACACACACTAGCACACGTATGTGCAGTCGCACACACGCAGCCCAACACCGCTAGCCGTGGTCTTTAATAAATTCTTGGAAGCGACAAGGAGGAACAGCAAAGATAAGAATGGCATGACATTGCCTGTTGTGTATGTGTGTGTGTTTATGTGTGTGTCCTTGTATTTATGTGGACTTGAGGCGAGAGGCCGCTCGGCCAAACGGCTCGTGTTGGAGTGTGTGTGCGTGTCATTATGTGAAATAAATGAGAGCAGAGTGCAGAGCAGCGCGGGAGGCGCGGGGTTGAGAGGAGAGTCGGTGCTAAAGCCCAAGAGAGATGGCTGCATGTTCAGGATGGACACTCACACACACACACACACACACACACACACACCTGGGTTGGACCATTCCCTTGGACTTGCCATTTAACCCCCTGTGACCCCCTGTGCCCCAGAGCACGGCCCAGTCATCATCTGTTAGCCCAGCTGTGGGCCACAGACACACACCTGAGAAGTAGGAGGAAGGAGCTCAACTGACTTTATCAACTCTTCAATGAAAGAGAAGAAAAACAAGGGAAATTAAAAGGAGGAGAAACATGACTAAATGGGGCACAGATGTTCCTCTCGGCCCCTGGAGTGGTGCCTCCGCTGCCCTGGACTTTCACCAGACAGTCAGCCTCATTCCTCCTCTCCTCCTCTCCTCCTCTCCTCCTCTCCTCTCCTCTCTACATGGCAGCTCTGACTGTAAGTGGCTCCATAAAGTGCCAGCTGAGCTCCATCTCTGGACCCGTCTGTTGACCCTCTGCTACCCAGCTCCAGCTACCCGTCACTGGGGTCTCTGTGGCCTCTGGGACTTTTAGTGTTTTCTCCTCAGTAGTTTAAGCCCAGCTCTAAACAGAAATAAACAAAGGTCCTCAACCAGAAATGCATTGCGTTTACTGTTCATTTTTCTGAGACAGCCTGCCGATGGAGCTGCAGTGATACATTCGGTGCTATGAGCAGTTGATATTTCACTCTGGCTGGGTATTGGATGATGAGAATCAAAAAAAAAAAAAAAAAGAAGTCAATTTCACCAGCACCATTGAGCCAATAAGCATGCAGCATTCTTAAACCAAGGTCTAATAATGCTTGTGAACAGGAATGTAAAGAGGAATGAGCTCCAAGAAAAATCAAATTCAAATGTGCAGCATATTGTGTATTGCCATTTTCTAATGGTTTAAAATGGATTTGATAAAAGTATTATTGGAACAAACAAAGTAAACTTTTACATTTGATTAGAAAATAATCTTCTGTAATGTCAAGAATACGTAAATAAATAAAAATACAGCTTAGAGGTACCTGAGCGTAAAGAATCTGATTGTGCTCTTGTTGTAGTGACCCTGGTGCAGCTCAGGGGTCAGACCCTTGCTTTTATATTTTATGGTCTTGATCTGGACACGCGTGCAGGGAAATAAGACACACACTTGTGCACATTCAGCTACTGACACACACACACACACACACACACACACACACACACTGAGGACAGGCGTGCAGGTTTACAGCCTTTGCCTGCAACCTTGGGGTCAGGCAGAATGGTGTTTTTACGGCTGAGCGTACCAGCCGCTCCGAGGCCCTGGTTTCCATACTGAAAACGCCAACTCAATGACTGATGCCACACAACAACACACACACACTCACGTACACATGCTTGCACATGCACACACAGCACTTCATCTATTTTCAAGGCAGGGAGGGAACCCAGGACTTGCTTTTAGAGAGCACTGAGGCATTTTATAGGACAGCACTTAGGCAAGGCCATTGTGCCACACAAGCACACAGTGACCGGAGCTCCCTCACGCCTCCATACACTCCAATGGCTGACAATGGGAAGGGCGGATACATTCTGCCAAGAAGAAGGAGAGAAGTGAAAGAAAGGGAGAGAAAAAAGGAGCCGGAGAAGTGGAGGGATCCAGGCAGTCTCGTTCATCCGTCCATCAGTCCTCCTCCCACCCCCCCGCCCCCTCCCTCCCCTTCACTTTGCCTAATCCTTCTCCTTCTCTGCTATCAGGGGGGTTACGTCAAACACACACATACGCACACACATGCATACACACTATACACATCAACAATGGCATATACAACGTTTGCAAGTCATCACATGGACCTGCGACTTTTAAGCACACATCCCTAAGGGGAATGTGTCGATTTAAACACACACACGCACGCACACACACACATGCACACACACATACAGCAGCAGGTTCACAGGCCTAGCGTGGGAGCGGGCAAATGTCTTTATGTGATTTCCACCCTTTGTCGGTAATTAGTTAGTTGTATAAATTAACATGAAGTGCAGCAGGACTCTCACAGCCATTGTTTGTCGCGATCATTCTTCTCGCGCTGGGAAAAGGAAGGCAAGTGAAATGAAACAGAGGGGGAGGTTGAAAGAGAGAATTGTGTTTTTCTTTTTCTTCTTTAATTCACTACAAGCAGGAAAGAAAGTTCAGACGTGCGAGGAAAAAAAGCAGATTTTGTCCTCCTGTTTGCCAATTAAAGGGCTTTAAACGCACGGTCAGCATTCGCTGAAGAGAAGTTGACATCACGCTTATGAGTCTAACTCTGCCTTGAACCCCTCACTAAGGAACTCAGCGTGTTGTGTTTTTTATGCTACACCTCACGATCCTGTGACCTGGCAGAGAAAAAGGAAAAAAAAAACCTTCAGTAGTCAAATTCAAACATTCTCTTCTGAAAAAGTGTGCAAATAAAACTCACTTTAAAGGAGAGAAAGAAGCCCTGCTCCACGCTGCATAAGGACACCAGCTTTATTTATCATGTTTCATAGACACCAGAGCATCATTGTGTCACTTAGCTTCGCAGCATTCACCCTAGACCGGGAGGAAAAATCATCCTGGACATGGCTCACAATTCAAATCGAGTCAATTCGCATTCGCATGAGAAACAGGCAACGTCATGGGGCGAACCTGAGGCCTATTGTGGGGCCGGCCATTGTTGGCTCGATGAAAGGCGCATTCAAGTCACTTTTCTTATTGAATTGTTTTGCGTCTGCTTTTCAACGTGGCATTCTCTCTCCACCCTTGCGCGAGACAATCGTTGGGGATGAAACTCCTTTCTACCATTCTCCTCAGTCCAGATGAGCGATATTAAGTAGATGAAAAGTGCACGTGTGTGTGTGTGCGTGCGTGCGTGTATTTGGGGGTGGGGGAGGGCAGTGCCCCAGCCCTTTGTCCAATACATGAGCATAAAGGAGCTTAGAGAGAAGAGAGAGAGGGTCCCGTGGTTTCCCTGATGGTGTGTGTGTGTGTCTGTGTGTGTTATTGGCCTCCCGGCGTGGCATTAAGTTAAACACAAAGGCTGAGGTTCATGAATCAGACAGGACTTCCATAGCTTAACTATTGTGACCTACTCACTATTTGACTGTCCTACCGTAACAGTGTGTGTATGCATTTGTGTATTTGTGAGTGTGTGTTGATGCAGACTGATGAGGCAGGTAGGGGGGTGTGTGTGTGTGTGTGTGTGTGTGTACTTCTTCACATTAGGAATGTTTTTGTGCGTTCGCTGGGTGCCTTACACACCATGCGGACATGTCCTGCTCTGTGTTTATGTAAGTGTAAGTCAGACTGTCCCACATAAAGGCCTCCTGTCACCAACTCCCAAATATTAGACAGGCCCCAGCGTTTTGGCATCCACACATTAACTTCCATTCAACACCATGTCCCATGACCAAATCAGTGGAATCCATGATTTATCTATTCAGCCTTCTCATAAACTCTCTTCATTTGCACGCCCTGTTGTTTTTCTTCCTTTTCTGTTATTTCCCTTTCTTAGTCTTTTCTCCCATTCCCATGGAGAGACACAGGAATGTTTTTATGCTGCAAAATGGCTGCGAGATTAATGAGTTTTGCGTAAAAGTGCGGCGACTTTCATTTGCCCTTCAATTACTTTATCAAAAGGATATGAAATGCAGGAAAAAAAAATCTTAAAACTTTTCATTCAGGCACTTAAGTAACAAAAACACTGAGAAACACTTGTGAAGTGGAATTGGTGGTTGAAGTTCAGCTGGTTTTCAAAAAGCAGGATGATTTCAGGCTGACATTACTTTATGAAAAGACTTATCAAATTAGCCAATAACTTTTTTCCATTAAGTAGTTTACTAACATACCAGCAGTTACTTTCTGAGTAGGTGGATGTCGTGTTTTGGAATGAAATTGATTTTTGGTCTTGACGTCGTGCCACAGCAAAATATGAAAGGGTATCTCGTGGCTGCAAGCTTTCCAGACATTTCTCTTAACGTCTTTTAGTGTGTGTGCATGGAAGCATTTCTGGGTCAAAATCAAATAAAGGGCGAAAGATGTGGAAGAGAAGTTAGGCATTTGTGATTTTTCTGTCTTTTTATTTATAGCTTACACGTCCTAATAAAGGCACTTCCTAGAAAGAACTACATAATTCGTTTTTTCATTATTTGGGAAAAGCAGATGAAGTTCTGGGGCAGTTATTTGGGGTTTATTTGGCTGTACGCAGTTGTTGATTTCTATTTAAACTCAATGAAATCTTTGTGTTTGCCTGCGTTTGGCTGCTGCTGCTAAACTCATGTGCACTCACTCAAAGGCTCTCTGTTAGTAATTCACTGGAATGAACTAACTGGGAGTGCGCCTATAGAACAATATTTCTATTTTACCTGCAATATAATCAGTGCTAATAAGTATTAGCATTATTGGATTACACCATTCCCTTTCCTGGAAAATATAAGGAAGATGTTGACGTGTAAACACGGAGGAATCACAAACTAACTCGGGAACATTTAATGTATAAAATAGATTTTTGACATAGTGAAGCATAGGCAGATCAATCAGGCTGGGATACCAAGGATTCCTCGTTGATCATATTCAGACATTTCTGTGCACAGATGAACATGAGATCCACTTAACCTTTTGTGATGCAAAGACACGGTTAATGTAATGTACATAGGGTTTATGCTTGTACATGTTTATGCTTCTTATGCAAACAGGTCTTACACTATAGGTGCATATCTACATATAAGCACACGTGAAGGCATCAGAGCTGTCGTCTCCTATCACCCATGTCAGCAGCATCCAGCACAGGATTTTAGGCCTGACATGGATGTGAAAGGGCTTTAACGGCCCGAGTCGAGGCGTGGGATTGGCGTGTATCACTGCCTGGGCTCTGGATTGTCTGCACATACGGCAATAAAAATATACATGTATGCGTGTCGCCCCCACGCTGGATGACAAACGCACAAGCCTGTGTGACCTGACCAAGGAGCCACAGCTTCTCATGAGGCATCAGGGACTGAGAGTCGCCAAAAACGCACGTAATCAACACCCGAGGGCCACCTCTACTGTTTCCGTTTCGGTAACACTTTACTTGAATAGGTATTCATAAGATTAGCCATAACAGTCATAACACTGTCATAACCATGACATAACAGCTGTCATAAACATCAATGAATACTTATGACAGCTGTCGTTAAGTGTCATTCGGTAAGTTATGTCACTTTTAATGCAAAGTTGATATTGTTTGAGATGTTTTTGTTCTGACAACTTGACAAAAAGACAATTTAAACTGTCATAGCAGACCTAATTGCCAAAAAATTATGTCAAGTTCTCATAACAAGGACATCTCAAATAATGTCAACTTTGCATCAAAAGTGACATAACTTAATGACACTTAACGACAGCTGTCATAAGTATTCATTGATGTTTATGACAGCTGTTATGTCATGGTTATGACAGTTTTATGTCAATCTTATGAATACCTATTCAAGTAAAGTGTTACCTCCGTTTCCTCTTATAAACAGGTATGAAGACGGTTGTGTAGCATTAGCACGTAGAGCAACAAGTCAGGCAGCGACTCAGTCAGTCATTCAACATGTCAACCAGCGCCATAGAGCATTAGCCACGCCGTTAGCCACTCAGCTCCTCGGCCCCTCCCATCCAGCCGGCCGGCCGGGGAGCCGGTCACTCAGCTGGCCCGTCAACCAGTCAACCAGTCAGTGTGTCAGTCTTTGAAGCCATGGGGTCTATATTAATTAACCCCTGGCTGGCTGGTCAGAGGGCGGCTCCTGCAGATGAAGTGGTGGCGTCTGTGTTGTCAGCCTCAGGGGTCACGACCCCCAGCCCTCAGTGCGGCCCAGCCTTATTTGAGCCAGATGTTGGGAGACAAGCATCTCCAGTCAACCCCCAACCCCCCACACCCCACCCCAGCCCCCCCCCCTGCCTGCTGCATTCCTTCCCTTCGTTGCTGCTTGGCAAAACAGAGCAGCCATCAGCAGCCACTCGCGCCGGAGCTCTGATGCTCCTCTGGATGGCTGTACTTCTCTGTCTGCCCCCCCCCCCCCATCCATCCTCTCTCCAGTCTCTCTCCCTGTGGGATCCTTCCATCCGTCCACTCACCTCTCTCCTCCCATCCCTCTATTTTCACCCCTCCCTCCTCGTTTGGCCCACTGCCCCTTTCCGCCTTGCTCAGGGGAGAGAGTGCTGTATGTGTGTGTTGCCTGGCAGCGTGCCCACTCTCAACCCCCCTCTCCTTTTTTTTCTACCTCATCCTTCCCTTTTCTCACTCTTTCCTCCCTGTCATCCCTTGCTTTCAGTTCTCCCCCATCCTTACTTCTATCTCTCTTCTCTACCTCCTTCTCTCCATTCTTCTACCCCCCCTCCCTGCCTTTGTCTGTGTCACTCTCTCCACCTGCTTCTAATCATTCCCCCTCCATCTCTTTCACTCCCTGCCTCCATTCATACTTCGCTCTCATCCCTCCCTCCCTCTCTCTCCGTCTCTCTCCCTCTCCTCGTCTCTTCCTCGGCTGGGCTCAGGAGCAGTGAACAGGTGTTGTCTCCTTTTGATTTGGGTGCGTTCGGATTAATGCTGTCAGCTCAGCTGTTAAAACAACTGCCACCGCCAGATGCCAGTCAGTTTGGGGCTGGGGCTGTCACCTACACACACACACACACACACACACACACACACACATGCACACATGCACACACACGTATTCAAACACACACTCAGATACAGCCGTGCACACAGGAAAAAAATGCACACATACACACAAGCACAAAGCCTCTTGGCTCATTGTGATACCGACAAAGCAAATCAGCTGCTGTACGCCAGTCTTGTCTGTAACCCAGGTGTGTGTTTCTGTAGCCTTTCCAAAACATCACAGTCAGTGCATATAAAAGCGACATTATGACATGATACTACAGTGCACAGTCAAGAGTTGATATGGACTCACATAGACACCTACAGTCCATCATTTGCAGAGAAGAGCTTATTTTAGAACAGATATGTAGAGAAGTGTGAAATATTTTTTTCTCAAGTGTGTTTTTAAATATTATCTACATTGAGCTTGTTGTTGTGTTGTGTTGTATTGGGATGGTGCAGTTTGCTTTTGAACATGTAATTGTATTCCAGTAGGTATCTATTGTCATGTGGCCACTCCCCTGCAGAGGTTCATTCACTTCTTCAAGCAGTCACGTCCCTGTTCCTCTTCACTGTTTGCCCTTCAATAAACTACAAGATTATTTAAATGTGAGTGCTGGTGTTCCCTTCACCTTGTACTCAGCCATGACTGTGAAACCAACAGTTTCCCACTTTGGACTCGGACAGTCCCTTCTCAAATATTTCATACATTTTCCATGGTGTGATCTGAATTCTAACTTTGAAACATGAAATTTTACGGTTTATCAGGGGGAACAGCAATGTAACCAATCTCACCGTGAACATACTTGCTGTTGCTCAAAAGCATACTTCAGCCACAGCATTATCTGCCAAAAATTCGTTATTCATACAATAATCAGTTACTTCTCTGATCTGAAATAGTAAATTCAAAAGTGACAGTCGTACGACCTTTCATCGCCGTGGTTTCTTGTTGGTAAAGTATCGGAGCACATCTCAAACAGAAAGTCAGATGTTTGCCTCGGTATTCAGTGAATAAACCTTCAGTGAGGCTTGTTTACATTAGCTGGGCCTATAACTGTGTTTACTGTTGGAGAAACTCTCCGTTCCCGAGGCGACACATGGTTTCTACCTCTCCACCTTCACCCGCCTTCCCTCCTTCTGCACCCTGCTCGCACTCACTTGTTCCTTTCTTTTCTCCAAAACATCCCTGCTGCCCTGTCTGTAGTCAGCTTCCCCAAAACAAATGCACATGAACACCTGTCAGGAGTTTGCCGTAAAACTTTCACCTCTCTGATGATCTTAGGCAGTGTGTGTCTGCATGCGTCACCGCACTGTCGATGCCAGCTCCCTCCGTACACTCACAGACGTTTCCTGCCCGGCGGGTTGCTTAATTTTAGAGTGTGGATTCTTGTTTTTGTGAGTAAAATGATGATTAACTCTGAATATCAGTGATCTGCAGTATGTGTGTAAGTGGTGTGTAACGGAGCTATTTAAGGCAGCCTTAGATGTGGGTGGAGCTCGCTGGCTTCCTGTCTGCGTGTGCATGTCAGATGGTGGGTAGTGGGCTTCAGAGTGGTGATGCTGGGATCTTATTCCGTTCTATACATATTCACAAACACAAAGACTGAGAGGAGCTCTTCTACTTTCCATTTTTTCCCTTCTGGCTGATTTTTGATCTATCTTTGTGGCTCTCCGTCTTGGTGTCCGTTTCCCTCGCGCTCTCTCTCTCTCTATGTCTCTCAAATTGAACTCATGGACTCATGTTTGTTTTCCAGGCTTCACACTAGACAGTCTTGTGATGCTGGTTCAAGGAGCCGTCCACACTAAGACAGTGGACACTTGTTTGTTAGGTCATGTCGGTTTGTCTGACACACTCTTACACCCAAAAGCAAACACACCCAACACACTCTCTAACATTGAGCCCTCTGTCTGGGCGTCCCTGCCCCCCCCCTCCCCTCGTATCAGTTAACCATGTGAAAACACAGGCGAGTGCAGGATCTCTCGCCCCTCTCTGGCCAACCGACCGAACCGTGTTTTGCCCCAGTTTTTCCCGAGGATCACGCCCTCCTCGTCCATTTTGTTGGTTTGTTTCATTACACTAACAAGGTTACGGCCAAGGTTATCATCCCCCACTGAAGTCTCCGGTCTCTGCTGAGCCAAATGTTGTTAAGACAATTAGCCCACTCAAAGAGTCATGGGTGTCTTGTCGGGGGAATGGCAGGAGGGGAGGGGGAGAGGGGTTCAAAGGCACCAGAGAAAGGAATGTTCAGGAAAAAAAGAAGTACAGATGCAAGGATCTGTGTCAGCGAGGGGTTGGTACAGTATAAAAGAAAAAATTCTACGATGTTCCTGAGTAAAGTTGACACAGTTAACTTATTTGGATCAAGATATGAATGATCAGATTAAGAGGATTGATTCAATAAAAAAAAGAACCAGGATATGTAATAGAAAAGCCAAAAGGGAAAAGCCTGATTTAATAAACGGCCTAATCATTTATTAGATGCTGTATATTATTAAATATTTCCACTGGCATCAGCATTTATCATTTAATCAGTGTTGTGGTAGATATGCCAGTCAAAGTTAGACTCGCATTTTACTGTGCTGACTGAACTTTTAGGCTCTTTGAAACTCCAGTGGGGGGGGTCATTGCTCTCCTGTCTCTCTCAACTGTACTATCTAATAAAAAGACATTTAAAAAAGCCAAAAAAATAAATAAATGAAACTCCAGTGGGAACTGTTCCAGTAAATTGAAGCCTATCTATTGATCTTAAATCTGTATAACTAACCAATAACAGGCATAGGCATGTTATCAAGGCTTTTGTTGTTTACTGTAGGAAAAACAAATTAAGTAATATAAATAAGACTTTTCTGCAAAGGACTTGGACATTAGCCACAAAACGCATAAAAAGTCAAAGTTAATTAGAGAAAAAATATCAGTGCACAAGACCAGGATCACAGCAAAGATACTCTGACTTAAGACCTCAATCTTAGATTTCCCATCATGCAAATCAGCTGTACTTTATAATGCTGTCTTTCAATTTTGAAAAAATAGTTTTTTTTCACAGACCCATGTTCACCAGTCGTGTAATGCACCTTGTGACAAGTAATTGGAACATTATGTATGAAAAAGATGGAGTGCCTGTTTGTTTTTTTTTATCAAACAGAGTTTCTGCTTTTATCAAATTAATTCCACTTTCATTTGTGTACATCGAACAGAAAGTTAGATTTAAGAGCAATATTTTATTTCACTATCACTGCTGAAGATTCTTTCACCAACTCTGTTATTGTCACTTAATTTGTGTGAGTGCTACCACAGATGGCAAAGTGATCTAAATGCGACCTAAACTAGCAGCATCAGCCGTTATTGATGAGGCAAAACTCGTCAACCACTCAATTTCTTTCTTTTTTTCCTCATCTAAAAAAAGGATGTGATCTTTCCAGAAAAAACTAGAGAGTATGAAAAGATTTACAGAGAGAGACGTCGACATGAGCGAATAATTGGAGCACAGTGGCTCTTTAGGCTCCAACAGGTCAGACACACACACACACACACACACACATGCTAGTCAGCAGAGCACTCCAGTGCTGTTTGGACTGTTGTTGCCATTGGTCTAATGGTTCTCACATGTCTGTCGCCCTATCTTTGAGCAGCACACAGGACAATGTGGGCTATTCTTAAGACCTTACAATGCGCTCTGTCTCAAGCCCAACGACGCACAGATGGAACAAACATTCACACATAGATAAGAAAGACAAAAAGAGACAGAGACGGATCTCAAGATTCAAACAGACACATAAACAGAGGGAATAAGTGTGTGCGCGTGCGTGCGTGCGTATCTGTTTGAGTCCGCATTAACTGCAATAGGCGGGTTCCGCCTCCGCCGTCCGGCAGAGTACAGCCACTCTAAAGCCAAGCCAACTGTCAATCAAGCAGCCAACACAGGGCCAAAACTATGATAGCATCAGAAATAACAGTCTTTACCCATCAGTGTCACATGCACACAACACACACGCACACACGCACGCACGCACGCACACACAAACACACACAAGTGCAGGGGAGGTTAAAGTCACAGCTCAGCCCTGTTTGAAAAGGCTTCCAACATGCAAAGCAGCATTAGTGTGGCAGGAGTGTCTTGCTGTTCTGTCTGTCTCTCTGTCATTGCTTTGACAGGCAGACCAAAAATGTCACGACTCACAAGAGAAAACGCAGCACTGAGTGTGTGTGTGTGCTCTCCGTCTGTCTGTAGCGTAGTTAATGCGTGGGTCCGTTCTCCTCCTCATACACGGCAGGCCCAATACACAATGTCTTCTTTTGTTGTCACGTTAAAGTGATGCAATAAAGCTGTGCAGTGACAAGGACGGCCCGGGGGCTGATGCAGTGACAGAGACATTGAGTGTGTGCGTGTGCGCGTGCACGTGTGCGCATGTGTGTGGAGTGGAGACAAGAGCGCTGAAGAGGGGTTATTGCCACGAGACAGATTGCAAGTGTCATTTTCCATTACAGCAGTGTGAGCCACTGTGTACGACACACACACGCACACACACACGTAGATACACACTGATACACATGCCTTGGCCTACTTTAACAGGATGCATTTGACAGGGAGAGATGTGCGTGCATTAAGAGAGTGCCGGCCCTGATGATTTAACCCTCTCCTCACCCTGACACCAGGTTGAAAAAGCCGGATTTTCAGACACACACCTTTTGCTTTTTTGTGATATTTTTTCGGCTTCTCTGATTGGTTGATTTACTGACCATTGATATAAATCAGATTTTTCCATGAAACTAAGGATTTAGAGACTGTAAATCATCTTTTGACCTTCAAATAACTTAAAAATTGATGCCGAAAACCCAATTTCACAGATTTTCATGGTTAAGTTGATAGATCACATTATGTTCCTCCATGGGCTAAAAAAAAACTCCTTGACCTCCAGAGCTTAAAAAAATAAGGGAAAAGGTCATCTGAGAGCAGTGGCAGGATATGACACACTTGTCAGAGCGGCTTTTCAAAGGCTCCTCAGTGAATACATTGAGTTTTAAATACAGCATGAGCCATTGTTGAACGTGAACCTCTATTATCTATTCAAAAGTCTCTCATGAGGCTCTGTTTGTTAACCAGGCAATTAGCGGGCAGTATTTGGTGGTTATCAGTACCACAGTTGACACTTGGTCTCTTCAGCTTGTAAAGTATGAGGCAGTAAAATGAAAATGGGATCTATGTTCAGTCCCATAGCTGGTCCCTAATAAGGTGCAGTGGCAGCGGCTATCAGGGGCCGAGCTGAATTAGTCCGCAGCGGATTCAAATGTCTAGATGCTATCAAACACCATTTAATGATAATGGAGGTCACAGAGGCAATTGGGAAAATGGTGTGTGTGTGTGTGTGTCTGTGAAAGGAACGTTTTTCTGTCTCCCGCAAAAACACAGCATTAAGATAGCATCGCTAATTTCTTCAGCTCGGCACAAAAACAACATGCAGAGGAGGGGAGAGAGAGGGAGAAAAAAACACACAAAAAAACACACAAGCGAAATGAAACAACAAGGAAAGTTTTTCTGCGACTTTCTCGAATGTCGCTCCAGATTTTGCCCTTCATCGTTCTTTCACAATGTCGCGCCCTCTCCGCTGCTATTTCTGACTGCCAGTGTGTGGATCTGGCTCGCTGAGATTTCATGCCAGTGTAAAAATTGGCTGAGGGTTTGGTTCAAATCAAATTGGACATAAGCACCCACAACACCATCTGTTAGGGAAAGGCAGTGGAGTGAAGGGCAGAACTCTGTATTCAGATAAATGGATTTTCAATTTATTAAATTGTTGACTGACACCCTTGTAAATTTTTGCTTTATGTGCTGTGGCCTATTCTTAGAACGTCACATTTAATGGAAACATGCTGCTATATGTACATCCATACAATCCCTAATACTAGAATGGAGGGGGGGGGGACCCCACTACATCTGTTGTTTTGTGAGAGAAATTATTTCTTTTTTATAATTTTGCAGCACAGTTGCCGCACATTTACATGAAAGGGAAAAAAATAATAATTTTTCCTTTTTTTTTCGTGCTTTTTTCTAAAACTATCTGGCTTTAAATAGACAAAAATAAAGCCCTCTCCCTGGTTAGTCTTTAGGTGTTTTGGCAAGAGATATTGTGTGTGTACGTTTGCAGTTTTGTGTTAACAGCTGTGTCGCCCTGAAACGTGTTTCGAGACACGTCTGTGATTGTCACAGTACTTTAGGGGAGCACCATATGTCCCTTGTCGCTGCACCCAAAAACTTCACTTACTTTGCAACGTGAATAAAAGTCCAGTAACTCTCAGAAGTTGATGTCATGTTGCTCCGTGAGTGAGAGCGTGCCAAACACTTTGAGCTGGTGTGCGTATATGACTCTGTGTGTGTGTGTGTGTGTGTGTGCTGGTGTCTCCCTAGCCTGCCGACTGGTCTGGGTGTTTATTAATAACTAAACTTGGATCAGCTTCTGAATGACAAGTCGCTGTGGACGGTGGGACCGACCGGGGACCGACTCTGTTTCTTTCTGTCTCTTTCTTGCTGCGATCCTCTGCTTCGGTGGGAGACGGGGGGGGGGGGGGCTAGAAAGTAAGGAGGAGTAGTGTTTACACAGAGGCCCAGCCACCGCAACTGTTGCCAAGCGCTGTTCTCCCCACAACAAGCCAGTAATTGGTACTGTTAACGGCTAACCTTGCGGAGGTGGTGGTGCGAGGTGGGCTTGGACAAAAAGCTTTTTGATACATCTCCCTCTCTATATCTATCTCCTCTCTCAAGCCGCCGTATAGTGCCCCTGTGTTGCTGTTATGTGTGTGTGTGTGTGTGTGTGTGTGTGTGTGTGTGTTTTTTTGACAAGAGACTGCCCGTAATCTTGGCACGGCCCTTCCTCGCTTTGGAACAATTGGACCGTCTTTAGAAGGAATCGATGAAAATGTGTCCAGACACATGGCCCAGCTCAACCAGACATGAATTGATCATCAAAATATCAACATCATCATTTCGTAATGGAGGATGTTGGCTCCGTCAGCGCGGAGGGAATAGCCAGACTGAAAAGCAAAAGCTGCAGTATCAAGAGGGTGTAAATAAGTGAGGAGGCGCATTCCAAATTCTGCTTTTATGAAGTTTCTTTGAACATCCAGTCTGTTGAAGTTGTAACGTTTTACCACCGCAAGACTTCAGTTACCTCATATTATTTAAACAGTAACACAACTTTTTTTTTCTCTAATTAAACCACTTGTTAGTTTGAAACACTAGTTCTTCCTCGGAACAGTGAGTGTTGCTGTGTTATACTATGTCGAGATGGCAGTTTTATTGAGTAGTTTAATGCAGGTGTGTTTGCCTCCTGCAGTTCTTGTCTGTTCACAGCCTCACACTGGCAGCACTTTTTTCTTTTTCCTTCGGTTCATAAGAGGAAAAATGTCCGGTCAGGGCACTTATGAGATTCAGAATAACAAGATTTAACTTGATTTGTTTGCTCAAGATATTCATTTATTTCTTTATCATTAAACAATTTTGATAAAGCTATAAATCCAGAAGAATAATGAGAAAGAGGCCGTGCTTGTCTGATTTTGACTTAAATCAACTTAAGATAACCTGGTTAAGGTGTTTACATGACAGTTGCTGTGATTTACCTTAATCTGGTTATAAACTAATCTTTGGGTCACATGTAAACCTACTCTTTCTGTCTCCATCATGGCCGCCACCTTAAGGCTCCTCGCCCTCCTTTCCTTCATCTCAATACTTCAGTGTTCAGGGTGGCAGTCTTAAACAAACTCCACCAGTGCTTGTATAATTGCTTATTCAATGCTGACCCCTGCTCAGTTTGGGAGGGAGGAGGCGGAGGAGGAGAATGGAGAAGGAAGGAGGGGGGGGGGGGCATGGCTGCCAAGGCCCAAGTCAATGTGGAGTCTGTTTTTGGGGATATAAGGGCCGGCCCCGGGTCCCAAGCCAGGGCCCTTTCCTGTGGGCCCTCCTCCTCCTCCTCCTCCTCCTCCTCCTCCTCATCTTCGCTCTCCTCCTTCATCCTCCACCCTCCTCTGAGCCCGGCTGGGCCTGGCGCTGGCACAGAGGCCCCTTTGTTGTGTACCCGAGAGCCCGGGCTCTCTCTTTCTCACTCTCTCTCTCTCTTTTCCTCCCATCCCTCTCTCTCTCTCTCTTTCCACACATCCCCCTCCACCTCCCTCTCCTCCTCCTCCTCCTCACATCCCTCCCTCCTTTTTCCTCTAAAGGTCTACCGGCTTCACAAATATGAGATAATAGGAAAAATAGAGCTGGCTGCTTGTGGTGACTCAGGGCAAAACGTCTGAGTGAAAAATAGAAAGTGAGTGAGAGAGAGAGAGAGAGAGAGAGAGAGAGAGAGAGAGAGAGATGGTATTGTTTGTGAGATTGGATGGAGCAAGCTGAACTGAGGTTGAGTCTCCTCCCATCTCTCTTTCTTTCTCTCTTTCCTTCTCTCTCCAGCAGCTTCTGAACCAAAAGCTCACTGTGGATCCAAAAGCTGGATGGGGGCTCACTCTAACACACACACACACACACACACACACACACACACACACACACTGCTTCACTCTGTCTCTCTCCCTCTCTCGGCAGGTGGACGGGGTTGTTTTGGCTCGGCTGCAGGGCAGCAGCTTGACTCCGTTTGAGCCAATGAGCCAAAATAATAGCCGACAATTCCAGAGTTATTGTCAGCGTTTTCCCCCCTCTGCTTTTCCCAGAATCCCTCTCAGCCGTGCGCGATCGGAATCGGAACATCACCCTTAGACAAATGAATGCGCTTTCGCAAGAAAGTACAACAGCGAGATTCACGCTCGTACGTACGGCACAGTCAAAACAAGAAGGGACGGTTTTTCAAACATTTGAAATGTGTCTGACCTGTCCAGGACTAAAGGTCTCTGATGCCAGATGTAGAAATGTGATGCATGAGACATCTGGAGTCCTGGGATTGAAACATTATGGCACTTTGATAAGGAGCTGGAACATGCTGATGGAGCAGATCTGATGTTTACAGACATTGTAAGTTGTTTCTAAGAGAAGAAGAATGGATGAAAATGTATTTTGGAGGTGTCAACAGTAGCAAACACACAGATTTTCCCACCTTCAGTGCCCTGTGCAGCTCAGCACTGACACTTCCTTTCTCTCCCTCTTCTATTAATTTTCCTCACCCCTTCATTCTTGTTAAGGGGGAGCCAGTTATCCTCCCTGAAACTTGGCTCCCAACACCCCACCCTGCAAATATGTGGCCCACACCCCTGCGTGGGCACCAAACTCCACCCGCTTACCTCACACAACTCTAACACACACACACACACACACACACACACACACACAAACGCCCAGCATCCCAAACGTCACAAGAACAGGGAGTAGCTTCTCTGATTTTCATGGAAAGTGTTGTGCTGTCCTCCTTTATTATATGAGTTTTGGCCTTAATTAGCAGTAATAGATGCTTGCTATGTTTCCATCCAGCTGTCAGGCGAATTTTATGAAACCTCTTGAAATATTGCAGAACATGAAATGTGAATCAGGTGCAGTTCCATCCGCTGAGCTCAAGCAAATAAATCTCTGACTGTGAGACAACTGGAAGGAGAATTGTTTTTTTGTGTCGGGCAAGTTGTTATTGTTGTGTGGTGTCAGGTAATAGCAGCCATATTTTATATTCTTATAGAAATCTGAAAACAAGGAAACACACTTGCCTGTATTCTAATGCAGCAAAGTAAAGGCTGAACTGCCGCAATGAGAAGCTTAGGCATGAGAGAGATCTTTATTTTGCAAGGTCACTTTTCAGGATGTTTAAACACACCTTTTAACAGATGCACAAGTGTTTGTGTGTGTGTGTGTGTGTGTCGTCGATGATGATGATGCATGTGTGTGTGTAGTTTATCACAGGTGACAGCGGGGGTTTATTTCACATGGTATTCACCCCATCAATCAACATCTCGATGAAAGCTACAGCATCTTCTCTTTTTTTTTTGCTTCTCTCCTCTCTCCCTCTCCTCTCCACTCCTCCTCCCCATTTCCTCCCATTTTGCCATCCGCCGCACAATGAAAGAGCCTCTTGGCTTTTATTAATAGTTAAAGTGGCCCCGGCCTGTCACTGGGGACAATGGCTGCAGCCCTGTTAATAAATAAAAATAATAACTAGGAGATGGAGACAGAGAGGGAGTGCAATGGAAAGAGAACAGGCGACACTGCCATTTGTTGTTCCCTCTCACTTGTCAAAGCTCTTTGGCTTAAAAGCCTCTGTCATTGTTGAGGGAGAGGGGGCTGGAGGGAAAGATGAGAGTGAGAGACAGAGAGAAAGAGGGGGAGAGAAGGAGTGCCAGGGGCTAATAGCACCTGTTGGGGTGATGGTGAGACAGCTGTCATGGAGGGGGGAAAAAAACACAGGCGCATACTCTTCTTCTATACTCTTTCTACACGTTGCTTTCCCTCCTCCCTGTTTTTGTAACAGATTCTCCGTCTATCCGAGCTCTGCTCCTCCTCCTCCTCCCACCTTCATCCCACTGCTAACCTATTCCCTGAAGGCTTGAAAGCACTAGGGCACCAGGGACGCGGCGCTCCAACTCAGTTGCAGACTAACTGGATGAGTGGCAGCGTCAGAAACACAAGGACAGACCAGTCAACAGTCCAAGGACGGGAGGAAGAAAAATAGAAAAAAGTCAATGAGATGCACTGGCTGGAAGTTCAGTATTGATCTTTGTCTTTGTGTGTTTGTGGATGTGCGCGCATTGTAATCAACAGAGCATGAATGCTCTGGTCTTAGAGCCAGAGGCGAAGGACCTGATTCAGGCCTCTGGGGAGGCTGTAGGCACATACACAAACACACACACAAGCTGAGGTACAGTATGTAGGACACGCTGCACTGCTTTGTGTGAGAGTGTGTGTGTGTGTGTGTGTGTGTGTGTGTGTGTGTGTGTGTGTGTGTGTGTGTGTGTGTGTGTGTGTGTGCCTGGGCAAGGCTTGTATGCCTCGACTTTCTCGCATGCCTCCTTGTTTGTGTGTGATCATGTGTCGTTTTAAACCCTGAAGATCTGCAGGTGCCTTCTCCTCCTTGTCTCTCCACATTCTCTCCATCACAGAGAGGAGGTGGAGGAAAGAGAGAAGTTCTGCTTTTATGTCTGCATGTTGGCTAAAAGTGCTTTAATTTGTTGTCGAGAAAAAAGCACCAAGCTCAACTTCACACACCCCAAATCTCTCTCTCTCTCTGTGGAGAGCATTAGTGTTTGTACTCCAGCACGCATCTCAGTATGCATGTGTAAGTTAGTGTTTGTGCAGGCGAGATGTCTCATAGCAGTGAGATTAAGACTTTATATTTTTTAAATCGCTCGTGTCATAACGGGAAAAAAAACAACATTAATCCATGGAGCAACTTCCCGCCTGCCATCACCACTGTGCATACAGTATGACTGTGTGTGCAGCCACATATATGAGTTCATTCAACTGTATGTGTTGTGCATGCGTCTGTGTGTTTTGTGGGTGTTTGTGCAATGGTGTGTGTGTTTGCGTTGGCTGATAGGGTTAATCACCCCACTCCAAGTGTAAAACCTCTTTCCTTAGCAAGGCCTCACATCCCAAGTGCAGATGGCTCCCAGTAAATAGAAATCTCTCTCTCTCTCCCTCTCTCTCTCCCTCTCTCTCTCTCTCTCTCTCTCTCTCTCTCTCTCTCTCTCTCCCTCTCTCCCTCTCTCCCTCTTTCCTCACTCTTTCCGTCCTCTTTTGTCTGGTCATTCCTCCTGGTTCCCTTTGTTCATGTCAATAACAGTGAACAGGGTAACTGGGTTGATGGCAGCATTTATGTGTGCACACATCTACGTGTCCACATCTAGGACTGAACCTCCGTGTGTGTGTGTGTGTGCTCTCTTGTGTGGCATTACCATTTCCCACAAACCCTCCTGTGTGTGTGTGTGCGTGCGCGCGCAAACACACAAACACCCATGTGCGAGTGCGACCATAGTTTGGGTTGTAATTAGTGATTCTGCGGGTTTGTGTGCACATGTGTGTGTTTGTGCAGGGGTTTGTGTGGATAAGTGTCTGTGGAGTGTGTGTTGAAAACAAAGCGCAGGCTGATAATGTGTCCATTGTGGCGGGTGCATTAAGGCCCTCTTTGTCTCAGGCCCACAGGGCTAATGATTCTCTAGCAGCAGGTGAGAGGGAAAAAGCCTCTCTCTCTTTCTCTTTTCCTCTCTTCCTTTCTCCTCCACTTGTCTCTCTCTTTATCTTGCGTTGCCTCTCTCGCTCGTTCCCTTTTGCTCACTTGTTTTTGTTCTTCAGATTTCCTCTCTTTCGATTATCAGCTTCTCTCTTTCCACCTTTCTCTCCCTCTCTCTCCTGCTGATGCGGCCATTAGGCTGAGCTGCCGCTGCCTTTATTACAGCAAATGGACTTTAAATGAGCTTTATTGTCATGTTGGCCAGCCGACTGAATCCCTCTCTCTCTCTCTCCTCCCCCCCTCCCCCATCCTCCCATCCTCCCCTAAACAGAGGCCCCCAGCATTGAGAGGCTGTTGTCAAAGGACTGGAAGGATAAACTTTTGGCCATGGGCTCAGGGCACATCGGAGAAATTAAAGGTACAGTGCAACTAAATAACAAAAGAACTAAACTACAGAGAGCTGTTTAATTAACTCTTTAAAACGTAATCTATGCTACATTAATTAAAAAACGTCCACAAATCTATTTATAAAAACATTTAATTATTTGAAAAAAAAAATCGAGACGTCTTCTTCAGCATTAAAAGTAATTTAGGTGAAATGTCCCTCATTCCATCTATATACAAATATGAAAAGACACTGAAATAAACAGAAGTTGACTGAATTCACTTAAATTGAAATCCAGTGAAGTGAGCTGCCCTGAACTGAACCACGTTTGGTGGCTTTGTCTGGTGTGTTTGACCAACAAGTCAAAAAGTCAATGGCATCTCTGCCGGTCCATCAGCTCTGTGTTAATCTCGGTGTTAATCACCCATTTTATCCACGCCGGCCCCTTCTTAACATCCGACAGCACATGAGACAGAGAGGGACAGAGGGCAGGAAGTGAAACAATACGGGAACGAGGGAGCTGCGCTGTGAATACGGAGGAGCGAGAATCAGCCGGAGAGAGGGAGAAAGCGAGGAGAAAAAGATGTGAGAGAGGCAGAGAGAGAGGTGGACGAGACTGGCTATTATTCCTCATAACTCCAGGGCAAAGCTGTCGTTCTCCACCAGTAATTGAGCTTCATTAGGAAGCAAAGCAATATGTAATCAAAGAGCCTTGTGGAGCGGCGTGGCCATCGAGAGGGGGGCTCCATTGATCAAACCCCCTTTTCCCAGCTCCCTGCCGCGCTGACATTTCTGTGTAGGGGCGTCCCGCTTGGCACACCACACACCAACAGCTGGGGAGCAATATTAGGAGTATGTATGAGAGCATGAGTGTGTGTGTGTGTGTGTGTGTGTGTGTGTGTGTGTGTGTGTGTGTGTGCGTGTGTGTGCAGTGGGAGTGCATGTGTGTCATTTGGGTCTTAAACAGCACTTACATAATAGCTGTTAGTGTGAACATGCACTTGTGCCTATCATTGTGAAAAAAGAGAACCATGTGGAAAGTGTTCATACACCAGTTTGCATCGATAGTGTGTGTGTGTGTGTGTGTGTGTGTGTGTGTGTGTGTGTGTGTGTGTGTGTGTGTGTGTGTGTGTGTGTGTGAGCGTACGTTTTGCGTGCACTGTTCTCATTTGTCAGTGCATCCCTTGACTTTTTCCCCCCATTGAATTCCATTGAAGAGCTTTTTGTGGGGAGCAAAGTGATTATAAGCCACCACCTCTCATTCTGTCAAAAGCATTGGTCCCATGTGGTTCACAATAAAACACACACACACACAAACACACACACACACACACACACACACACACATATATATATATATACCCACACAAATATGGACCTCATGGAGCTCCTTCATTATAAAGTGTTAATTTCCCCTTTAAGTTGCCCCTCACTCTGTGTAACACCTTCTTATATACTGTACAGTACAGGTACCATATAGTATATCTCTTCTGAGCACTTCAGTTAAAGTATATCATGTTTACACCATGGCTTATTTAACGATCCAAGATGTATTATCCCCGGACCTTTCATCAGACAGAGATTTTCTGGATCTCTTTTGCATCTTTTTGGTTCCACATTCTTGAAATTCTGCAGCCATATCTGTGACTTGTTAAAGTTTGAAATCTCGATTGGAATTTGAAAGGAAAGTCTTTGGGCTTGAATAAAGCTTGGCTGTACAACATAGGTTTGTGAACATGTAGACACCACTGTATCTGGCAGGCGCATCCTCACAAATCACATACCGGACACACACACAATCTGCTGCGTCCCACTGAGCAGTCTGTTAGGAGGAGTTGCAGGGTTAACTGCGTTGCTCAGTGGCACAGTGTCAGTAGGTGTCAAGGAGAGAAAAAAAAGAATATGAGCAGTGTTAATTATCTAAATTACTTGTACGGAGCCAATAAGAATGCTTTTTTTCAGTCAGAGGAACTTATACTCCTCTGTTAACTACTTCAATATAACCCAACCTATTCTTTTATTATTTCATTTGTATTATTTTTAACCGTATTGATGGGATTGTGGGATGTGGTGTTGTTAATATTAACAAATAAATGTTAAACCATGATGGAAAAAACCCCAATAAAACAGCAAAAGTAAGATTCTGTCTGCATGCTACAAATCATGTAGCCAATCCTGTCGTCAAACAAATCATGTAAGCTTGAATTACTGGGAAAATCAGATTACTGCAAACCATGTAGTGTGTGCTTTAATCAAACCTTAATTTTATTACCTTAATATTAACTCAATTTAATTATTTACAGTAATTGGGTTATGGTGTTCATGTAAATATACTTCTCAGTGTGCTAATTATACTTCCAGACTGTCTACGTCCTTGTAGTTTTTCTGGCCTGTTTTGTCTGCTTCTCCATCCTCTCCTTGTCCCTCACCATCGCACCTTTCCTTCGCCGTCTTCTCTTTCTTCCTCTCCACTCTGCTCCTTTCCTTTCCACCTCAGCCATCCCCTCCCCTCCCCTCCCTCCTCACCAGAGGGGAGTTATCAATGCAGCCGGGGTCATTAATTAGCACCGCGAACACGGTGACAAGTATTACATTGTTACAAATTGGTTAATTACGCCATGCACGGGTTTGTGTGTGTGTGTGCGTGAGGAGAAAAAAAAGGGACGGGGGTTGTGTTGGTTGGGTGGGTTTGTAGGTAAGCGCAGGCCATGGCAATCTGCCTAAGGAGGAATGTGTGTAAAGCGACGGAGGAAACCAGTTATCGATCCGCCTGCCTGGCTCGCAGCGGCCGAGGAAACAGGCCGACGGGAGCTGATTTATGGAGGGAGACCACGGAAAAACCCCAGAGCCCGGAATGGGATGAGACAGGTCGGCTCAGTCAGGAGGACCGGTCTCAGTCAGGAGGACCGGTCTCAGTCAGGAGGACCGGTCTCAGTCAGGAGGACCGGTCTCAGTCAGGAGGACCGGTCTCAGTCAGAGATTCCTCCTCTTCTTCTGCAAACACCCCGCTTTGAGTCATAAAAGATCCACAGCTGAGAGGGGGATTGAGAACAGCTTGTAGAAGAAGAATAGACTGCTTGTCTTCTTTTTTCACACCTTACCATTCAGGCTGCTGCTTGAGAGAATGTCCCTCCACATCACCGCACACACACACACTCTGTTTCGCTCAGTACCTAATTTTACTGTGTTTGCATTTGTGCACATTGCATGTGTGCGTGTGCAGGGGGGGTGGGGAGGGGGGGGGGTAACCCCAACAAGAACACCCCCGACAAGAACACCCCCGACAAGAAAGACTCCTTTGATCCATCGCTTCACCTTTGCAACCCCCCCTTATCCTTTTTTTCTCCCTCCCTCTTGCCCCCTTCCTCCCCACCCCTTCACCCCCCATTTGAACAGGCTAACGTTTTTAACACAAGGCTCTTTCTTGTCTTGGTCAGCTTTGGCTACACACACACACACACATACACACACACACACCCTCAGCTCTACAAAGCTGGCTCTGTGAGTTCGGACAGCTCCGTGTTTATTTTTCCAGCGGCCAGCGCTCCCGACAGTTGCCTTTATTGTTCATTGTTGGCGGATGGATGGAGTGCGGGGGGGAAGTGAGGGAGGGCAGGGAGGGGTGTCGGTAGGGAGCAGCGGAGGGGGTGGGGGGGGGGGGCATCCAGCAGGGAGGACAAATGGATGGCACTCACCTTCCCCAGCGGTCAAAGGGCAGGTCAGCAGCCGCAGCTCATCACCTTCGCTCCTTCACCCCCCCCTCCCCACTCCCCCTCTTTCATCCCCCGTTGTGTTTCTCTTTCTTTTCCTCCCCCACTGCCCTCTCCCTTTCCCTCTCCCTCTCTCTCTCCCTCTCCCTCTCTTTCTCCCTCTCTTCCTCTCCTCCTCTCTTCCTCATCTGGTTTGACTGGCCCAGGAATGTGGTCCTGTTAAAGGTAGCAGCTGAAGAACAATGGGGGATTGTGCTACTGACTCACACACACACACGCATGCACACTCACACACACACACACACACACACACACACACACACACACACACACACACACACACAACAAAGCCATGTAGGCAAACATTGGTACATATGACCAGACATGAGCACACACACTCGCACTGATTGTGGCTCAGTGTGCCTCTCTCTAACTACATCCTGTTGAATGATTTAGGCCTTGTGTGGAAGTGTGTTTGTGTATGTGTAATTGTGTGTGTGTGTGTGTGTGTGTGTGTGTGTGAGTGTAATGGAGCTGGTATGTCAGGATCTAAGGGGTCAAAGGTCAGGCCATGCTAAATGTGAGCAGGAGGTTGGCTGACTGCAGGATAAACACAGACCAGACACACTCTCCTTCTTTCTTTTGCCCTCTTTTTTCCCCCTCTTTCATTCACACACACACACACACACACACATACACACACACACACACACACATTTCACACAGAACTAAAGCTTCATAGCAACAGGCGAATCCCTGAATTTACCCATAATTCACCACCAATCAAATAAATTTTGATTTTTCTTCGAGTTTTAGTGACAAATGTAAATTTTCAAACCTGGCTGAAGATTTATTTTGTTTGTTAAACATGAATGAATCTGGCTCAGATTTAATATTTGTTTTGCCGCCACATTTTGCCTGTTTACAAATGTTTCCATTGCCAGATTAATTCTCTTTATTTCAGTAAGGCAGTAACAGCAGTGATGGATGTGGTCTGAGTAATCACTGCTGGCCCTCTGTGCCCAGTAAAATGAGTCAACATCTGGTTTTACAACTTCACAACACATATACCCACCTTCCGCTGCCGTGCCCCCTCCCGCCGGCCAAAACCCCTAACCAGTCATATATTAAGCTGACCAACAAGCCACGGATAGCTTTACACTGCTTTGTTGTTCCCTCTTCGTTTCCCTCATGCCTCTGACCTCTAACCTCCACCCCCAATCCTTTCTGACCTCCACATAGCCATGAAAATCTCACAAAGAAGACAACTGCACTGTGACATCTCACCTTTAAAATTTGTACAATTTCCAACCTTTTTATTTGTCGGTCTCTTTGTTTCACTGAAAGGTTTCTTTGTGGTGATTCCTTTGCAGCTGAAGAAAATTTACTTAAAGTTTTAGTCTTCTTTTTTTATATAAGAAAGAATAGCTGTACTGGAGCTGTACTAAGCAGACTTTCAAGTTTCATATAGCGTAACCCCAGACAAGTCTTTGCACTCTTCTTCAAAGTGCTCCCCTCTCACCTTTGACCTCTTCTCTCCCCCCCTCTGCCTCTCTCGCCCTATAGGTACCCCAGACAGCCTGGCGGAGAAAGAGCGCCAGCTCATGGGCATGATTGGTCAGTTGAGCAGCCTGAGGGAGCAGCTCCTGGCGGCCCACGAGGAGCAGAAGAAGCTGGCTGCCTCGCAGATGGAGAAGCAGAGGCAACAGATGGAGCTGGCCAAGCAGCAGCAGGACCAGGTATGGAGCATGCTGCATGGGAAGAGCTTCATTAGGAAATCTATGCCGACGCTGCACAAACATCCATCCCAGCAGCTCAGCGTGTGTCGTATGGACGTACACGCTTCATGTCAACACATCAACATCATCAGATATCTGCACACACAATATTAAGGTTTACATACTGTAAGAGGGTGAGCTCAGAGGAAGGACTGAACACAATGAATCACTACTGTACCCTCTCTCTAGAAACCCCCACCACACACACACACACTCACACTCACACTCACACACACCCCATAGAGTGTTCACGTAGATAGAGATGTGCGCCTTGGGCAGCTTGAACACAGGAATGAGCTGAGAGTATGTAGTGTTGGAGCGGATGTAGCCAAGACGCAAACACACGCACACGCACACACACACACTCCAAGCTCCCAGGCGAGAGTTTGCCAGTTATTTGCATAGAGAAGGGTTTCCCTCTTTGTTGTGCTTTTTTGCTTCTGGAAAGCTTCAGTTTACAAAGAGAACATCACACACACACACAGACACACACACATGCACATGCACATGCACAGTACAGTTGTAAGGACAAATCACCTGTGACGAGCACGGAGCCCTCGGCTGCACCCCGCACCAGTCAACACTATGAGGATGTAGTGTATGTGGAGACTCCACTCCAACCACCAGAGAGTTTCTGTGCAGAAGTTAATTATATTTTAGGGAAGCAGCTGATGCTTTGATGCCAAACAAGTAAGAATAAATGTGAAACAAGAGCACGCAAAGAAACTGATTATGACCAAGCAACTTAAATTTAATCAAAATTACATATTGGCTCTGGCCATACTCGGATGGTGCACCTGGTAAATACAAGTGCATCAAAACAAACGCATGACGTATATTGTAATTCACAGTCTGTTCCTTGTTTAAAGTGATAATGTTTCATTTTTGAAGCTTCAGAAGTGACTTGAAGCCAAAGTTCACTGTCACTGTCTGGACCTGTAGAAGTTCATGTCGTCCTCAAATCAAAGAGAATACTCACCTGCACACAGACTTTACTCAGACAGATAGAATTTATGATAGAACTATTTGAAAGTATTTTTTTCTCCTCCATATCAGAAGACTGTGACAGTAAGTGTGTCGGGGTGACACTCTTGTCCATTTGGCGATGAGCTGAGTCCAGATGAGATGAGCTCTTTAATATTTCATAGCAGGGCATCAACCCTCTGTCGTGCAACTGTGGCCTCAGAGACCTGCAGATGTGTCACATCTCCCCCAGGCCCCGCACGCACACACGCGCACACACACACACACACACACCACAAACACATGAACCCCACCTCCCCACACACACATGCTGTATATACATTCCAACGTGTTGTGTGCTCTGTCCTCAGATTGCCCGGCAACAGCAGCAGCTTCTGCAGCAGCAACACAAAATCAACCTCCTGCAGCAACAAATCCAGGTGAGGCCGGTTTGTGTGTGTGTGTATATGTGTGTGTGTGTGTATGTGTATGTATGTGGGCTGCAACAATCAAAGTTTTGTGATTGTGATTGTTACAGCGTGTCTTTGCGCAGCCATCAGCATTTCGGACCTGAATCAGCGTCGTCTTTATTATATTCCCTCCTCCTCTAACACACAAACAGACACACACATTTACAACCTGTGTAATCACTGTGGTCAGTCTGCTTGGAAAAATCAGAGGTAGGAAGCTGGCAGGGGGCTTTGTGTGTTTAAGTCTGTATTATATAAATCAGTGTTTACACATCAAACTGTCAGTGAGGGACACTTCACTCGCGCCGATTCCATTGTGTAGGTGTAGCTCAGCCAGAGGGAAAGGTTTGGAAAGAAGTTCAAACCCAATCAATGTTTTACATACAGTAGTTTCAGGTTTTACACTCTAAAATATAATTCTTCATGTTAAACACTGAGACCAACAAGTACTTTTCATTAGAAATTGCATGGGACGATGTCAGTTTGGGCGTTCAGGGATTCCTGTTTCAGATACTGCAGAGCTAATTAAATAGGTTCCGGAAAGTCCAGCTTATGTATTATTTGTAAAAGAATGTCAAGTAAAAGAATGTTATGTCAAAATGTAAAAAGCAAAAGAAAAGAAAAGAATACGATAAAGATTTTATTCTGTGGGTAATGGGGGCGGGACTAGATAAGCTTTTGCTTCTCCCGCTTTCCCTTTCGGCCATGTGTATTGTATTACTTGAACTAAGATGAAGTGTGATTTTTCAGGCTTTGGGGTTTGCACATATTTGGTGTAGTATCAGCTTGTTTTCCTCCCTCAGAAAAGAGGGATGGATTAAGATTCACTCTGTTTCCACCAGACAACACTGGGAAATACAAACTTAGTTCACTTCTTATTTGGAGCGTCCTTGTTGTGAACAAGATGTTCAACAAATCTAATTATGTAGATTGTGCACAGACGTGAATAGCCTTAAAATAGACCCAAAATCTACAAAGTAAATGAATTTAAGAAACTCCCCATGAATGTGAATCTGTGTCTTTAGGTCCAGAGAAAATGGGTGGGTATATATGTAACACTTAAAAATGGAAGTATTGTCCTTTTGGGCGCTACACTGGAGCCTCTATGTTAGTCCAGGTGGCTTGGAACGAATAGCCCAGGCCTTTGTAAAGGCAGATGACACTGAATTTTGAGCTGAGAAAGCCGGGCTTTGTGTCATAAAGAGACACCCTGTCCAAGAAGGAGCGCGCACACAAACACACACACACATTCCCTTTCCCCCCGAGAGTTTAGCCATACACAGTTTGTGTGATAAGAGACCTTGTGATAGTGTGTGTGTGTGTGTGTGTGTGTGTGTGTGTCTATGATTCTGTGCAAAGCAGCTGTGTTTATTTGCTTTGTGCAAGTTAAATTCTGAATTGTTCACGTTTTGTCCCTTTGACAAAAAAAAAAGAGAGCACGTTTGTTTGGGAGGATTCCTCTGTGCGTTCTCGAGCGTCCGTTTCTTCACCCATGTGTATGTGCGTGTGTGTCTGCCGCAGCTGTGTGTTTTAAGCTATAAACACGTCCGCTCATGATTCACTCCCTCACGACCCCGCCGAGACAAAGCTCTCTTTTCCCATGACTTTGCAACCTTTTCCCAAACAAGCGTCTCTCCATTGAACGGGCCCAACAATAGTTTCTCACAAGCAGGGGCAGCTGTAGGCAGCCTCGTTAAGAGAGGAGCACAACACACACACACATTCACGTATATCACACACATCAAAGTACACACAGACACCGACAAACATACGAAATACACGCCTTAACTCGCTCACACACATATCGCGAGCAGAGAGTGCTGCAACACTCGCCTGATGA
Organism: Trachurus japonicus; assembly: GCF_045865225.1. Lineage (NCBI taxonomy): Eukaryota > Metazoa > Chordata > Actinopteri > Carangiformes > Carangidae > Trachurus > Trachurus japonicus. The sequence goes on from NC_140929.1 coordinate 24,886,999, forward strand.
TCAAACACACACTCATCATCAAAGACTTGGTTGAGAAATACACTGCTTAATCATTCATGAAGAGATTGTCCACACAATCCCACAATACAATGGCCTGCCAGAGAGAGGCCACCAGGTTCAGTATGTTGGGGTGTGTGTGTCCGTGCGTGTGTTTTTTGTCTGTATGATAAGCCCCTTGTGATTGCATTTCCCCCTAACGAGGCTGAGTTCAGCTGTCCCCTCTGTGTGTGTGTGTGTGTGTGTGTGTGCGCGTGCGTGTGTGTGTGTGTCCGTGCGTCCTTGGCTTTGTTAGGCCCAAACCCCCAAAGGCCTGTGAAGAATGCTTTCAACCGTCCACTTGGAAGAGGTGATGAAATGAAATGAATAATCAAGCTCATGAAAAAGAGAGTGACACACATCCCTCATGAAAGGAGGACAAATTATTTATTGTCCTTGCGTCCGGTTTCCTATTTCTTCTCACCCTGAAACCCAAATCACGCTAGCGATGTGCATGTTAGTGTCGGCCATGTAGGCCAACGGCAAACAAGCCCGTTGTTTCCAGAGGCAGGCAGCAGCAGCTAATGGAGGAACCACCAGTCATGTTCACAAGTCACTCATTGATTCTACCTGGAATTATCCATCAATTACCATCAATTATGATCCCTCCATTTTGCTCCCCCTCACACACACACACACACACCTATTTGCCTGCAGTTACACAAACACATTGTTTTGCTTGCAAGGGAGCTTTTATTCTAAAACACCTAATCCTAGCTTAACCCTTGATCTGTTTTTAGTCTCAGGTCCTGAACTTAAACTGAACTTAACTTTAACCACTATCCTGACTAAGCCTCTAATTATGACCCATAATCCTAAATTATCCCAAACTTTAACCCAACCAATTTAATACAGATTTTAATCTTAAACCAAAACCTAAATCCTGACCTTAAAGCGATCCCCCTGAGGAAGCTGGGGCCTAGAAAATCGCTCCCTGGCTTTGTAATACCTCCTTCAGCCAGATGGAATAACAGCACAACTGGCTCTCACAAAAACTGGAAAAATAAGAATGTGTGTAGGAAAAGCCGCCGACACACACACAAACACACTGGGTACCCCCTGCTAGGGGCCTTCTTGTTAAGCTCTAAGGGGTGAGCACATTTCCTCAAACCTTCCTTTGCTTTTCCTCTCGTCTTCTCTCGTTCTAATTAAATGACTTGTCTCCGAGGCTCCCTCCAGTGTTGCCGGGGACGACTGCTGCTGCCGCGCAGGGAAGCGCGACGGGGATGAAAGGAGCTCACCTGCCGAGCGGCTCAGAGCTTACCTTGAGAACAGGCACACATTTTCATAGAATAGACACACACACACACACACACACACACAAGTACAATGTATATCGAAAACAGGGGGATGAGGGGACAAAAGTGTGTCCTGCCTAATGAATCAAAATGCAATCAACCAAAACACACACACACTGTCAAATGTGTCTCGGTGGTGGCACCTCCATGTGCCGTCTTTCATCTCATCAAGCGCAACCAATGCTGCTGCTGCTGGTCAGCAAAGCAGACAGGAGCAGAGCAGAGAGTGAGAAAGAATCAGAAAATGAGTAAAGCCACCTGATGCTTTGACTGGTTGAAGGGAGGCCAGACACGCTGGCGAGAGCGGCTAACAAGCTCTCTATTAAGGCTAACCTACATCGGTAACTCAATCACAAAGACTCACACCTCTCAAAGTGCAATACCTAATGCGTCACAAGCGCAGCCTCTGTCTGAGCTGAATGTTTTTCATTCTGCGGCGAAGAAAGAGAAGCACAAAAGCAGAAACTCTGACGGGTGCATGCTTTCCATTCATTTTCACATCGGCTGCGGACGGCATACATGCACACACACACACACACACACACCGGGCACCTCTGTACCCTGTGCATAGGAGCGACTAACCCAATTGCCTGTGTAATTGTTTAATCATTCCTATTACACCGCAACCAGTGTAATTTGTTTTCCTTACGTGCTGTATGTGTCGACGTGCGTGCACGCACAAACTGGTCCGCGACCAACCAGCCGTTTCCTCTGAGAGCTACACTCACACGCTGTGGAACACACGCACACACACAGACATACCTGTGTGTGTGTGTGTGTGTGTGTGTGTGTGTATGCATCCTAGCCATTGCGATGCCATTGTGTCATGAACCATGCCCCTACATTCACAGCAGGCTGGCCTCTAATAGCCCCTGTCCATAGAAACTTAATGGACTAATATTAAAAGCCAGCTACTGCTCTCTCTCTCTCTCTCTCTCTCTCTCTCTCTCTCTCTCTCTCTCTCTCTCTCTTTCTCTCCCTCTCTCCAAATTAATTATTGGTTCTATCGCTCACACGTCCCCTCTTCAGCAATGGGTCATCCAGGTCTTGCATTAATTGCCGGAGCATATGGTCGCCAACAGATTTTAGCTGTGGGACTCGCACTTTAGCGGGGGCTATTTTGCGCGCTCAGATGCGAGCCATATTGTGCGGCGCTGGCAGCTATTGTTCGGCGCATTAACTTCATAGAGCTAATTACTCCCCAATAATAACTTTACCTTGGAGTTTTTAGCGCGCCACGTGCCAACCAACCTGTTTCGCACCCCATATGTTAATTAGCGGCCACATCTTCATTATGCCGCAGCGGCGCTTTAAGTTCAAGCTGTGCCGCCTGGCGCGTGGTGAACGCAGCCTCCACTCGCTGCCAATTATCCAACTCTTGCTCCCCTCTCCGTCTTTCTTTCTCTCACTCTTTCTCCCTCTCTTGTTCATTCTGGTGTCTCTGCTGTTTATTTCCCGAGAAGTTCTCTCACCAGGGTGAACTGTCGACTTCTCTCTTTCTTTCCGTCCTCTTTGCCCCCTGTGGAAGTTCTTGAGAAAAAGTTTCACACTTTTGCTACATACATACATATATATTTATATATCTATGCGTATGAATTTCCCATTCAGTGTATCTTCCTTTTTTTGGATTAATTCATCACTGATTAGAGGATTTTTCAAATGAGTTCCAGTTTTGTTTGTTCCAGGTTTCTTTTGTGGACGTGGAGGAGGCGGATGCAGATAAAAGCGGAGCCGCTTATTCTCCACATCGGTAGCCTACTGTAGTAGCAGTGTGATGTTTTGTCAGTGAGTGTTGTAGGTTTTCATGCTTGCTTTGGGCCTGATGTGAAAGAGAAGCTGAGGAGTGTGTTATTCCCCAAAGTGCCTGCTGTTTCAGAAGTGCCTTCTCCTTTATGTGGGATCTGGAGATTGTCTGATAGATGTGGCCTTGCTCTCCCTTTCCCTCTCTCTGTCTCCCTCTCTCTTACTTTCTCTCTTCCTTCTGTCAGTTTGTTTCTTTGTCTCTAATTCTCGTTCTCTGATTTAGGAAGAGCTTTCTCTCTCTTTTCCTTCCCCATGGCTTCAAAGTGAACATGAGGCTAACACACATAGCTAATAATTCACTTTAATGTATTGCATTATTGTACATCCAATATTAGGAGAAATATCAGATTAAGTCATTTTGTAGATGGCTGAAGGGATGTAAATAGAAAGGAATGCACTGGAGGCTGTGATCACGGAGACTGCTCTATTCCAATACCATATGACTGGCTAGTCACACACACACACACACACACACACACTGCATATACACACTCCTGTGGCCCCTCCATGCACACACACACACAGTTCAGACAGTTTTTGTTGAGTCTCCCGTTCCTCCTTGTTACACTCAACTTGCCCTGACCCATGTTTTCTACCTCATATCAGTGTGTTTGTGTTTGTTGGACTTTAGAGGTCCGTATGTGTGTGTGTGTGTGTGTGTGTGTGTGTGTGTGTGTGTGTGTGTGTGTGTGTGTGTGTGTGTGTGTGTGTGTGTGTGTGTGTGTGTGCGCGCTAGTGATCGTGCTAGGGTAGTGGTGCTGCTCATCAGCTCAGCAGCTGTTACACACATATCTAACTCAACTATTATAACAGCAACATATGGGAGGAAATGATTCCCCATGAACCATTCTCTCTCTCTGTCTCTGTGTGTCTCTCTGTATATTCCAGCCTTTTCTTATTCTTTTGTGTGTTTTTCTTGTCATTTTGTTCTTTTTTTTTTCTTCTGCTTGATCTTCTTATTCCATTGTGGAGACTTACGCATATTGTGCAACAGTTCTGTAGGCTGATTAATGTCTTCCTATTGTGTGCCAGCTTTTTGTCACAAGATAGAAAGGAGCAGAGATAGAGAGGAGAGGATTCAGAAGCTATTAAAGGATCTGCTGTGATATTTTCATCTGCAAAGAAAGAAAGAGAAAGCGAAGCCATGCGCGCACACACACACACACACACACACACACACACACACACAGACATAGGCATCACAGTGTGTGGCCAGTGTCTATGTACAGTATATATACAGCTGCCACAGACTCCTCTCCTCTCCTCTCCTCCTCTCCTCTCCTCTCCTCTCCTCTCCTCTCCTCTCCTCTCCTCTCCTCTCCTCTCCTCTCCTCTCCTCTCCTCTCCTCTCCTCTCCTCTCCTCTCCTCTCCTCTCCTCCCCTCCCTCTCCTCTCCTCTCCTCCCCTTCCCTCTCCTCTCCTCTCCTCTCCTCTCCTCTCCTCTCCTCTCCTCTCCTCTCCTCTCCTCTCCACTCCACTCCTCTCCTCTCCTCTCCTCTCCCCCCTTCCTCTTCCCCTCCTCTCCCTTCCCCTCTTCTCCTCCTCTCCTCTCCTCTCCTCTCCTCCTCCTCCTCCTCCTCCTCCTCTTCCCTACGGTACATTACAGTATTGCTAGCCAGCTACACTCCAGCATATGTCCAATTAGGCCTGAAAGGCAAAGCGGAAATGTTCTGTCTGTGATTCGTCCCTGCGGGGGTCCTGTCCGAGCGTTGCGCTGGAGCGCCTCTCCCTTCTGATCGCGCGGTGCAGGCGGCTCAGGCGGTTTATGGTTAACCAAAATGGTGGAGTAATTATTGTTTTTGGTGTAAGGGGGAAACAGGAGCCGCTTGAAGAGAGCGCTATTCCCCTGCGCTGTGATAGTTTGATTACAGTGCTGCAGGCTGCCGCATGCCGACACACAGGAGCAGGAGCAGGAGGAGGAGACACTCACACACACACACACACACATAGGTATTTACAGTACACGAACATTTATATGCCTAGGGAAACTTGAGTATACACACACAGGAAGGGAAAGCTGGGAGCGCTGTTAGCTCTCCCTCTCCTCTCTATTTACCTGTCCTAAGCACTAACTGCTTCAAGTGCCCATATCACTCACATATTACCTGATCGCACCGCGGCAGCCTCTCTTTGATTGTGCTGATTTTTTCCAGGCATTTTCCTATTTCCAGGTGAAATGCAAAGAGGGAGCAAAGCGTTTTCCAACAAGGAGTACAGCTCAAAAGATTAAATAACCCATCAGGGAGTTGATTTAATACACGCTGTTTAGTTTAGTTGTCATGAGGATCAGTCAGCCCGAGATATAAAGTCCTCTGTGGCTCTGGAGGAGATTCCTAAAGTCTGTGAAAACATCTCAGTTTGTTCTTCAGATTTCTAACAGAGATTTTAGGACAAACTTTAGGTGTGAAGTTCATCAAGTGGCATGATGGGAAATGTAGGATGCAGGTTAAAGCAAGTGTTCCTCAGAAACATCTAATTAATGCAATTTACTTTGGGAGTCCATCATTTCTGGACTCGAAGCGTACATGTACCGTTTTAAATAGGATTGATTTTAGTATACAGCATTGATTATCAGAAATAAAGATTTAATTTAATACCCAGGATTCAGGACTGAAAAGAAAGCATGGGAATGGTCTTTCTAGTGACAAAACTTGATTTTAGCCTGATTTTTAGCACGAGTTAAAAAAAAGAAAAGAAAAAGTAACAATATTAAAGCCATTGACACCTGTTTTTATTTTAATTTTAATTTTACACAAAATACCTGAATGTTGCAAGAAAAAGTTGTACTTATATGTTTTACAAATGATTGTATCGATAAAGAAGTGTTGAGACAGACTTGTTAAAGAAGTGATTACATTGTAGGACCTGTCTATTCTGTGGCTTCTCGTTTTATTTCAGTACAGTGTGGGCGCAGCATTTTTGTATTGTTGCCATGCCCAAAGACTCCAAAGCGAAGCTGGTGCCCAATGAAAACACCACATTGTATCGTTCCACAAAAACAAGTTAATAAAAGAAAAGAACATAAACAATATGATAGTACCTATAAAGCTCTATTGATTATGTGATCTCAGACAGTGTATGGAAAAGGAATTGATATTTTTGTTCAGACTTTAGGAGGAATAGGAAGAAATGTGTACAGAATTTCTCTCCAGCTCCTTCCCTCTCTTCATGTTAGTGGTTTTTTCATCACCTCAGCCCCTACAAGCAAACAACATCCCTTATTTTCCTCCTCCTCTCACCTTTTTCCACTCTCCCTCTCCTCCTCACATCCTCTCCTCATCCCCTTCTATCTTTCCTCACAAACTGTCACTCAGTCCATCACACGCAAGTCTTTGTGTGTTGTTTTTGGCAGAATGCTGTTTAGTGCAACCATCTGTCTCCTACTTCTCTCTCTTTCTGTCTCCCTCTCTCTCCATCTCTCTCTCCTCTCTCTCCCTCTCTCTCTCCATCTCTCTCTCTCCTGTCGTCCCTGCCAAAGCCACCCATCGGAGGAGCTTTTTTCTGCGTCTCCTTTTAAAATCCTGGAAACCTTCTGAAGTCATATGGCTCGGTGCCGACAAAGCGCGCAGGAACGGTTGTGTCTGCGTCTGTGTGTATGTTAGTGTGTTTGTGTGTTAGTGGGGGGGGGGCAGAACATCATCTTCCAAATAAAAGGAAAAGGCCAGCTGTTGTAACAGTGAACTGTCCTAATGACTCCCTTTGTGTCTTTGAAACAGGAAGATTACATATAGGAGTGTGAGTGAGACTGTGTGCACTTTCACTATTATGATTATGTAATTTAGATGTAACTCAGAATCTACTTGAGCCAGTTCTGGGATCAGTAATCAGCATTTTATTTTTAGCCTTGTTGAGTTTTCAATACATGGCTGTGAATGATGGATTCTAAAAGCACTCATGGTTTCTTCTCCTTTCCTTTCCCTCCCTTCCTTCTTCCTTTTCCTCCTATTTCCCCTCCACCCCCCCTCCCCCTCCTCCTCCTCCGCTCCCTCCTTTATTAGCAGGTCCAGGGCCAGCTCCCTCCGCTGATGATTCCTGTCTTTCCTCCGGATCAGAGGACTCTGGCAGCGGCTGCAGCCCAGCAAGGCTTCCTCATGCCCCCTGGCTTCAACTACAAGCCTGGTTGCAGTGAGTACACACACACACACACACACACACACATTCATAAGTAAGTGCAACTTACAGAGTCAAAGCAGTTGTTGTGTGTGACGTTTCAAATATTTTTCTCACTAAGCAAGGTAGTGTGTAACCATTTTTCCACACAAGGACTGGGATTGTTTCCCAAAAGACGAGCGCGCCCTCACAACAACAGCTCTCTCTTAATAGAAAAACCAGTCCAAATACACCCTTCCTGTTTACACTCTCAACCTCTTTTTCTTTATCTCTCAGTCCCTCTCTTGCTCAGTCTTTTTGGCTCCTTCCCTTTGTCTTGTCTATTTTTTGATGTCTAAAAGCAACAAAATGCAGGCGTCCTGCAGGACATGTTTTTTGTTTGTTTTTTTGTTTTTTCCTTTTTTCCTTTTTTTTTGGCTATCACGCTCCGGCTGTGTGGCAATGTGTTGTTTACCATGATAGAGAGAGAGAGACGGAGACAGAGAGAGAGAGAGAAAGAAGGGTGGGTGCCAGGGGAAGCTGGGAATAAATGCACGTGGGGGGGGCAGAGGGGGGAGAGGGAGGGTGGTAATGTGACCTGCCCCAGGTTCTCCTCACATTAACACGGGATGCAGCCAGAACATGTTTCCAACACAGCCCACACACACTGACACACACACACACATATACACACACACATACACACAAACTTCCAGGCAGCCAGTGATTTGCTTTGTGATCTACAAACACACAAAAAAATACAAAAAAAGAAACTTAGACGCAGAATATATGAGCGTGCACGCGAACGCCAGCTCGTGCACAGTCAGCCCTGTTCCCCCCTTCTCCCTCAGAGTTTCACAGCTTCCCAAACAAGTCCATTCCATTTTAATTAGTGCCATCTTCACCCACGCCCACTGCCCACGTAAATACCCTGTCAAGTGGTGGGCTTGTCTTTTCACTGCCTCCGCCAGCTCCAACCGGACTGGCACGCTGCGCCAGGCTGAGCCGCCCCTGAGAAAACTCTCTGGCAACTTTCAAAGTTGTTGTGAGTTGATGTAGTTTTGGTGCTGCAGCTCTAAATAGGACATGTGTAGCATTGTGCTCTGACATATTCTCACGGCGCTTCATAGCTCTGAAGATATGAATAGATTTTATCCGCACAATATGGACGTCGATGCACCGAGCGGCTGTCTTATTTACAAGACTCGTTGAACGGCAACAATATCAAGTTGCTCAGTGTTATAGTGTAAAGTAAAAGTTACAGGACTCCTCTTGTATAATCAAAACATTGAAAATTGAATTACGGTAGTAGTCACAGACGATTTTTCAAACTCCAGAAACACTGTATCCATTTCCCAGAATGCAACTTGGTTGCCTGAAGAGTATTCACGTCTTCCAAATTTCACATTCCAAGGCTATAACACGTAACTGAAGCCTCAAGCCCCTTACTGAGATGACACTGATGACATCATCAGGGTCATTCTCTCAAACTCAGAGCCACATAATACATTTTACAACTATTATACAGGTATTAATGATAAATTGGACTATGTGAGTGTCCCTCTAAGTTCTATTTACAAATAAAGTGTAAAATATTGCATTAATGGACACTAAGTCAAGGTGATGACGTTGTAGTCGGGTGGAGGGAAGTGATCTATCTCCCTCTGTCGTCTGTTTGTCAGTGAGAGATTTCGGCCTGGTCTGCGAGGTTGCTGTCCCCAAGCCAAGAGCAACATGTTTGCTTTCCTCCGTCCCTCTCTCTTTTGTTACAGCGACCCCCAGGAGGAGCATAAATATCCACCCAGCTCATGTTTGTTTAGGGAGCGCAGAGAAAAGACCCATCTCCTAGAATACACAGTCCTGAAATAATTCTTTAATCCCTCCTGCCTCCCCTCCCCCGCCGGAGAATGTCTCAGCTTCACTTCATTTTTTTTTTTTTTTTATACGAACCAAAAAATATGGGAAAGTATGTTGGAAGGAAAGTCTGGCTTATGTGAAGCCCACACACACACACACACACACACACACATACACACACATGTTTACATGGGCACACAGATGCACAATAGAAGGTCCTGATAAGGCCGAGAACCTGACAGCTGCACTGAGAGTCCAGGTCAGAAATGGAAGGTAAAGCCATAAGAACATTCCCAAGTTTTCATAATGAAGAAAGTTCCCTCCATGTGCTGCCGGTAGAAGCTTGACCTCCTCCATGTTCTCTGTGTTGGTTGGTGGGCATGTTCCTATGTAAATCAAAGCTGTCAACAGGCACGACCATTAACAACTCCAGTCATCCTCCTCACCCCACCTCACCGTCTATCTCCCCCTCCCCTCATCTCTGACCTTTCTCTCCCTCCTTTTCTCTCTCTCTCTGAGTAATTACAGCGTGGCCTATCTGCACCTGGTCACTAATAATCCACACTCTTCCTTTTCTCCCTCGCTCTCTCTGTCTCATTCTCGCCGCACTTCTGTCATCTCCCTTTGCCCTGCTCGTCCATCTATCTCTTGATTTATCATTCCTGACATAGGAGGGAGGGAGGGAGGGAGGGTGAAGGAGAGGGAGAGGGAAGGGACAGAGGTGGAGAGTAACTTGTGAAGAGAGAGAGAGATGACAACAAGAAGGACACGGGCAAGAGAGAGGCTGAAAGCAGCCCTCTCCCAACAAAGCAATAGAACAGACAGTTGAGAGGGGGGAGGAAAAAAAGAGAGGAGAGAGCAGCAATCGGCAGTGGCGGCTCTTAATTACGGCGCTGGGGCCGGCTTTATCAGAATCCCCTCACCTCGCTGCTCTTTGTCAGGGGGTATTAAGGAGGAGGACACACAATCAGGCTTTTCATTAAGGCCCTACCGGCAGCGCACACAAAGGATGGCTTTAACAGCTGCAGAGAGGGACTCAGGTGGTGGGAGGGGAGTCCATGGGGGCGAAGCGAGGGATGAAGGTGGGATGAGAGAGATAGGGAGGAGGAAAAACACAAGGTTGAGGGGTAAGGTGGGGTGTGTGGCCATAGAGACAGGGAGATGCTGAAGAGGAAGGGGAGAGAGATGTAACAGGAAGAAAGATGGAGAGGACGAAGAAGAAACAGGGCACCAATGTGTAAAAACGCACTAAAACCAATCACTGTTTTTTACTTAACACTCAAAAAAAAGTGACAATGTTTAAAAAAAACTGTGATCTCTGGTTTCCTTCAGGTGACCCCTACCCTCTCCAGCTCATCCCCACAACAATGGCCGCGGCTGCCGCTGCCACACCAGGCCTGGGCCCCCTGCAGCTCCAGGTAAGACCACTGGGCTGACACACACCAAGGAACCAAAAAACACACAGGAAGTCTTTAAATGTCACTGATGATTATAATAATAATGGGAAAAAAACATGCTGTTTTCCTTTTCGCCTGGGTGGTCCCATTGGGAAATAAATCCCCATAACCCTGACAGTGTTCACACCACACACCGCTGCCCCACGGAGCTAGACCAGACCACAAGCACAGCCACGGGAGGAGGGGGGGGGAGAACAGCTGTCACTTTCAGCCAAAGTGTGGACGATGAAGCGATCTCATGAAAACATGATCAGAACTCAAAAGTCACACAGCACTGACAAGTGTAACCTTCGCCTTTGGCTCTGTCCTGCAAGAGGAAGGAAATGGGGTTGAAGCAGTTCTGTAGAGAGATGAGAAATGATCAGACTTGACTGTCAGAGCTCATCTGCTGAGGAGATTATGATCTATTTTGAAGTCATGAAGAAGATGTGATCTAACTAATAATTGTGATCAGAATGATGTTGTAACGAGCACTTTAACACACCAAGTGGAAGAGTTTTGATTAGTTATCAAGAAAAAGAAAAAGAAAAAAAGATCAATGTAATCAGTTGTGAATCTCATGTCTCTATAGATTCAAGTTTTAATAGTACAGTACATAATAAAGGCAATAGGAATGGGATCCATCAACGTGAAATCCTCCTTTGTGCTTACAGAAATGCGCTCACCAGCCGTTGTCTGTAGTCTAACCCTGTGTGCAGACATATTCAGTAAACATACCACAAACCACAAATCAAATCATCTGCATGAGTCCCTAAGTTCTTTCTTTTGGGATTGGCTAACCGATATTACAGCAGCACTACAGAGAAGAAAACTAATGGAACAGGGTTCGACCTCTTCAGTCAGAGCCGCTCAGACGGTTTGTGGTGTGTTTGAAATAACCCAAACATCTGCATCTGGTACAAAGAGTTTTTAGTTCTTCTTGTTTGTTTTTGAGAAATGACAAGATGTATGAAACTCAAGCTTTTTGACAAATAGCATTGGAAGATGATCATTTCAACCCATCAAATGTAAAGGGACAGTCCATATGTGCGTGCACTCATGGGTTTGATAAAGTGGTGTGCCGTGCGCTCCGCTGCCATAAATCTGGAGGTCAAGCAGCGAAGAAGAGATGACGGAGACAAAATCACAGAAGTAAAACAGTAAAAAAAAAAGTCAGCATCTGTTTTCCCACTCATAAGAAAGATGAGTCTGACTTTGCTCCTTTTCCTGTCTGCATATTTAGAATAAGTGGCCTATTGCTTAGTAATCTCCTCCTCTGACCACTGCATGTATGCTCACTGTCTCTCTCTCTGACCCCCGCACGCTGACAACACACACCACTAGACCTCACATACTTCACTCACATCCACGTGGGCTTTGGGGCCCCCTTCTCCCGGAGGTTTAGAGCCTGTGGGGGCGTCCCCTGAAACACATTACCCTCCCCTCCCCTGTGTCTCTGATACACACATCGTAAAGTGTAACACACACACGTATACATGGGAGAGAAACAGCTGTAGTGATGCACGTATTTCCCTCTACATCTTTTTCACTTACTGTTCACACACAGGGAACGATGGGAACATCGGGGTTAAAGGTGAGGCAGAGTGTGTGTCAGACATTTGCACCTGTCAGCCAAACGTGCCGTCCCAGATGCCAGACAGTGACACTACAGGGGAAGTAGAGGAGCTGTGTAATTCTATCATGGAGAACGGAGCCCGCTGTCGTCACTGTTTTCATTATTACTTTCATGTGTGTGTGTTTGTGCGTGTGTGTGTTTAGATCAAGAATAATGCCCTCTGTGCTGTTATTACTGCTCCAATCTAGCTGTCCATATGTTCCACTGTGTTCAGACTCTCTCAAAATCTCCAGTCGAACGGCTTTGTCCACCTTGCAATTGGATTTTTTTTTTTTTTTTTTTAACCAGCAGGGAGGGGCAAGAGGACACAACAAGTGCAAAAAAACATCTCACTAGCAGATTTCTTTCTTACAATCCTCCCAGAAAAACACACATCCATTCGCATGCACACTCACACACACACACACACACACAAGTACACAGTCACACGTTGAGATTAAGGCTTTGTCAGAAAGAAACAGATTTGTCCAGGCTAACACAAGTACAGATGTCTCAATGTGGATGGATTTCCTTTGGGATCGTCTCTGCTCCCTCATTTGATAAGAAGGTGTTTCTGTCGCGACGAGACGAGACATGACAGTCGGTCCGGGCCCGGGGTCGCCACGGCAACACAGTGGTTTGACGGAGAGGACACAAGTGAACCCACTTAGCCGAGACACACACACACAAATAGAGGAATAAAATGAAAGATTTTCAGATACAGGGCAGGGCAAACTCCTTTTATATTGAAGAGTGCATGGAAATATACAGATTATACACACTCAGCTATTGACACAGTGCATCACCAAAGCAGGCATCTTTGCTGATTTTCCAAGTAGTTATTAGTCATGAATCTGTTCTGAACCAAGTTCTTGTTATTTAATTCTCTACTTTCATGTTTAACAGCTGGGTTCCTGGTCAAGCTGCATTAAAGTACTCCAAGTATAATTCAAACCACTAAAAACTCTTTTCTAATGCATTTCCCATCATCTACCATTCTGGTATTTTTAGTGAGCACATGCTGGCCTGATGCGTGCACATGTCTCCCAGACTCAACACACATCATTTGTGGCTTTCTGATAAAAAGTGTCGTCTATAACGCAAACTGAAATAACTATGATCACGTGAATAGGCAATTTCAAAACAGACATGTTTGTATTTTTAAGCCAGTATATCTGTTTGAAAGATTTTTAAAGCTAGACTCACACAAACTGCCTCTGCAAGATCTCGTTTCAATTTCAAGAAATCCACAAATAGTGTTTTAAGCTGCTACTTCAGTTACGCACGTACCAAATGTGTAACTTATTAGAGGATTTGATTTTGACATTGTGCCATTAAACTTTTTGTGAGGTCTACATCCCACTTGGTCTTGAGGTCTTTGTTTTGACAGGGTATACTGTAGATAAATCCTGGTTAGTTTTGCCCCGATTACACTGCATTAGAAGTGTATACATAGAAAGAAAGAGGAATTAGAGGGAAATATCTCAATAGCATGGCTTTGAGTTAAGTGCAGTTCTTAGAAAAAATTTATTAATCTCTGAATGATTTCAAGCTCTTTCTATGTTTGAAATGTCCTCCATTGAAATGAACAGCAGTAACTCATATAATGAGAGCTTAACACACAATCCTCCATAGAAGGTTTTCAAGGCAATGGAGGCTTTGGAGTGTACAAGGTTGGCATTTAGCATCTTAATCTGGGGGATGAGTGTGACATTGTGCATTAGAGCATGTTAATCTGGCTCCCTATTGACCCTTGATATCATTGATATCAACCACATCACACAAATGGACTGAGAAGGACAGAGAAAGCGCTGAAAAAGAAAAAGAAAAATGCACTTATCCAGGCAAAGATAGCAAGATTGGAGATAAAGATGAAAAGGCAGAGGTACCAGAGAGGTATTTAGAGGGATGATCAGTTAAAAGGATAAACTGAGAGAATGATGGGGGGGGGGGTGGAGGTAAGTGGAGGCGAGAAAAGTATGGATGTATGAGAGGGAGAAAAAGTGTGTGAGTGTGTGTGTGTGTGACATGGTATAAAGAGGGTCAGTGGTGAGGGTCAGGCTTCATATGGAGAGGCAGATGTTGGAACATATTGTCCTGGATTACCACACTGTACACCGGAGAGATGGACAGACAGACAACAGACAGGCAGGCGGGGGGGGGGGGGGCTGGGGCTGGGGAAGAGGGAGAGGGAACGGATGAGAGAAGGTAAACGAGAAATCAATCGCGCAACTCGTTTCTCCACAAAACCTTATCTAGATGAGCGAAAGAGCGCAGAGAAGCATTTTCCTCAGGCGTGAGAATTGCTTCAGTGTCGGTATCTGCTTTTTAACCTTATAGACTCTTGCAGTTGCAAGGAAATGCCATTTTGTGATAACAGCATGGGATCAATGTGAAATCAATAGGCAGCAGAGATAGGTGGCTTTGGTTAAGGACATTCTGCTTTGCAACTTCTGAGTAAAGGAAGTAATGAGTAAAGGAGGAGTATAATAGGTCCGTACGAACATCAATGTGTAAAAGTCAACTAGTGTCAGTTTTTTTTACTGCAAATACTACATTGAATTCAATACAGCAAAAATACAATGATGGCAAACTTCTATTTGTTTGTTCTATAAAGTTCATTTCAAATGTCCAATGCAAAGCAAAAACACAAAGCAAGTGAAATATTTGTGATTTTTGTTGTCAAAGAAAATTGATTTGGTCTGTGTTTGTCCTTGAGAATGCACCATAAAAGTATAAGGAAGGCATTGTAATCATGTTATTTATTTGTGGGCGTTGTTTTTTATTATTTAGTTTTTTTTATTTATTGCTTACTTCACTCACAAAGAGTTTTTAATTGCAGAAAGGCTCAAAGAGGAGAAATCCATAGAGAGGCTGATGGGACGTAAAGAAAGGGAAGTGTTTGTGTCTCTGACTCAACACTTGCTTCTTTTTTCTTTTCTTTTCTTTTTTTTGTCATTCAGTGCCGAAACTGCTGCAGCTTAAAAAACTGTGGTCAGATAGGCAGGAAGTGGGACAGACAGAAAGACGGAGGAGAATCTATTAAGAAGCGTACAATAGTCCTGGTTGTCGGAGGAAACAATGGAGCTCCAACTGAAGCAGCGCTAACGCTAACTCTGACAACAAAGACCAGCAGGCTGCTAATCTGACTAAAGCTGCAGATTATTGACCAACACACACACACACACACACACATCCCCACCGACTCAGATGACCGAAGAAATAGCAGCTTAGTGTGTGTGTGTAAGCGCACACACACACCTACACACACAGCATCAATAATACTAATACCAAACAATCACCTCCATGTCTTCAGTCAGAAAACACCGATACACACCTCACCTCTCCCCTCAGCAATAGGACACACACACACACATTGATACACACACACACATTTGTGGAAGTGGGGTCATGTGACAAAGCACACACTGACCACTAGATATGTTCACGTACACACAAAAACACAAGCAGATGTGTTAGCGCTGCATGGCCTCACACTGAGGGATTAGGAACACACACACACAGACACACAGCCCAACAGTAAAGGGACAAATTCCTTAGTTTTATGCTGTACCTATAATTGTGCCCCCCTCCCCCCCGCACACACTCATTGTGTTGTTGTTGTTGTCTGTGTGTGTGTGTTGTGTGTCTGTGCCTGTGTGTGCCTGCTCCTCCGGTCACCCCAGGGGGCCTTGCGCTGTCACTTCCTGTTTGTTGACATGCATGTCGTTGTGGCGACGCTCTGGGCGCGCTCCACAGTGCTCTGCCCTCTCTAGTGTGTGTGTGTGTGTGTGTGTGTGAGTGACGGGAGCTGGCCTTGTAATGGAACTCAATTCACTCCACAAATAAAGAGCCTTTGAACCACTGGTCCGAATATGGCAGGACACACACACACACACACACACACCGCCTGTGGTCCACTCGCTAGGGGGTTTGGCTGGTAGGAAGGGGAGGGTGGGTGTTCATGCTCGGCTGCCCCCCCCCCCCTCCATCACTCTCTCTTCCAGGAGCCACAGTGCAGCTAATTGAAGAGAAACGGGCGAGCGGAGGCTGATCTGATCTCAGCGAGCCGGTCCTCACCAGACCATGACCCGTCTCCCGCTGATCTCACATCAGCAGCAGCAGCAGCAGCACTGTCTACCTTATGTACCTCAATTATGATCCTTCCCCTCGGTGTCGGGGGCAGTGGCAGATGCTGACACTCTGGCCACAGGTTTATTTCCAAACAGCGGCAAAGCCTTTGATGGAGCTGGACTGTTGGATGTCATTGGAGAACAAACGTTCACTCCTCTACTTTTCACAGTGCTTGTGACAAAATGCTGAGGTGCAAGAAAGCGAAGAAGGTAATCAAATATTGAGGAAAGAGCGCTAAAACAGCCACGTGAAGACTTTCCTCCATTACTCTTCACAGCATCACTTTCACGCCTCAGTATTTCCTCAATTTAAAGCATCCAGTCACAAAGTGTTTGTCAGGGATGAAGTTACCTTGTGCCTTGTTTAGATTTCTGCCTCCCAGTGCAACTCATCTTTTTGGAATGGCAGGTATCTTATTTGAGAGTGAAATGAAAAGCAATAGAAAAAGACAGAGTACTGTAATAGAAAACATGTTACTTTTACAGTTACATTGTTGCACAGTGAATATCGTTGTTGCCACATGTGAGTGACAGTCAGGCGGAGAATATTTCACATTCAAATATGAGTTTCTTCCAAAAAGTGCTTCTTTGTGTGAGTGTGTGCTGCCAGTTTGAATGTCTCCATTTTTTTCTTGTTTGTATAAAAAGAGATAAATGTCTTTATTTAAGATAGCAGAGGAGAGCAGACACTAATGTGGCTGTCAAGGGAGATAGAGAGAGGTACAAACAGACAGAGAGAGAGAGAGAGAAATAGCAGTGACAGCATCTCTTCCTTGTCCATTTGCATAAACCAGCCTTTGTTTGACGCTGGTGGCCGGCAGCCAAGCGCCAACAGAAGGACGGAAGTTAAACTCAAAAAAAAAAAAAAAAAAAGAATGGTCCTCTTCCAGAAAAATCTTCCACCAGAAATAAATAATAACAATTATAACTATTCAAAAAAAAGAAAAAAACACACATCAGTTACTTCTCGCAAAAACAACCATTCTGTTGCTCTTCAGAGGAGGGAATAACAATTCTGAGAAAAACAAAACAGCATCTTGGAGATTTGTATTAGCCGACATGAAAGTAATTGAGCTTCGCAGGATGATTTTGAGGAGGGAGATAGAGAGGCAGAAAGAAGCCTTTATGAATATTGAAGCTCCTTCCAAGTTGTTAATATTATGTTGTGTCTGTTGCTGTGGAAATACTGGCCAGAGACTGTTTAGTGTGATACAATGGTATTGCATAAATATTCCCCGAGTATGTTCACACCATAGCAGCTCACGCCATAATGCTTTTATTTAATTAGAAATTAATTAAATACATAAATAAGAATTGGGAAAACCTGTTTTTTTGTTTTTGTTTCCCTCAGCAGTTATTGAATCAATTTATCTTTGCTGTAGACTATTTTATAGCCTTTCTGTGTGTTTTTGCATCTTATTGTCAGAACACTCAAAACAGCGCAGGGGCAAGAGGCACTTCTGGCATGTCCCATCTGGCATGGAGCTTCACAATGTTTCCTCCCTCTCTCTCTCTCTCTCCCCTCTCTCTCTCTCTCTCTCTCTCTTTCCCCTCCATCATCACTTTTTTTCACCTTGAGCCGGAGCCGGGCTATGCGGCGTGACCTCGATAGCCGGAATGTTTTCCCTTTCTCCCACGATGCACCTGGAGGGGACATGGCCATCTCTGGGCCTGTCAGAGAGGCTGTTAGCACTTCTCCCATGGGGTGAGGGAGGGGGCTGACAGTGGTGATGTCCCTCTCTATCTCTCCTCTCTGTGTCACACAAACAGAGGCCGGGCCACTAATGGCCTCGTCTTCCAGAGCTTTTTAGCCGGTGTCTTCTTTTTTGTTTGTGCGCTCTCGAGTATTCATTTATTCATGTTGTCCCTTTCTTCTCTCTCTCTCTTCTCTCTCCCCCACTCCCCCCTGCCCCTGTCTTACTGCCCCCCCCTCTTCTCCTCCTCCTTCCTCAACTCTGATCCCGTCTGTCTCTCTGCCTGTCTCTCTGCCTGTCTCTCTGCCTGTCTCCCTGACTTTGCAGCAGTTGTACGCAGCTCAGCTGGCTGCCATGCAGGTGTCCCCGGGGGCCAAGCAGCACGGAGGCAGCCTGCCCCCCCAGGCCAACCTTGGTACACACTCGCCACCCACCAACACGCACACACACAGTGACAAAGTGCGCAACTCCCCACCACCAAGCAAGACCAAGGTAAAAGAGAATGTCTGCATGTACATGTGTCAAATACCAGAACTGCCAGTGGGGGTGTGAGAGCCGACTAACAAATCAAATTGAGCTTAAATGCTGCAGTGGATTTCAAATACTTCCACCTATTTTTGAGGTAGATTTTTTTCCACTAACTAAGTTTCAGTGCAGAGGCCTGCCTTCCTCTTTTTTATGAAAAGATAAAAACACGAATCTGACAAAAGAAAAAGTGGATTTCACTTTAATTACATTCATCTTTGTTGCAGCCAGAAATGATATTTTCTGTCTAAATCACACTCTGGCCTTTCTAGTATTCTAACACACACTGAATGACTGAATGTCTGCTTGGATGAGATTGTCCTTCACTGCAGTGCATGATTCAAAAATGTGTATTCAGGCTTGTTTGAATCTTGCATTGCACCCCCTCCCTACCCCTACCCCCAACCTTTTTTTTTTTTTTTCCAATCAAACAAGTGTCCTGAGCAGCGGTCAGCTCCTCATACTAATGCACACCTTGGTACAACTTGGTGCCCGAGAAAAACTCCCAGTCACCTCTGCAAGTCAAACACTGTGAACTTTATCACAGAGCTCCAGCTGCTGTTGTATTGGTGTTTGTGCCGTTTTCTCGGCTGGCTGCCCAATGGGGGCGAAGGGAAGACGTGTGTCCATTCAAGTGGAATTCTATGAATATCTGGTGGGCTATTGGGACCTTGACCACCTCCCCCCAGCCACACACACACACAGGCCCCATGCCCCCTGCCGTCCCGCATCCGCCCTAGAGCCCCCCACAAGTGTAGTGGTCAGTCACAAATCAGCACACACCTCCCAGGCTGCTCTGTCTAATAGTGGGACAACACTATCAAGATCCCACAGAGTTGGACAATCTGAATTCAGATCAGTGCTAAACCAACATTTTATCACATAAATCAAAGTTTCTCAGAATTTTCTCTTCTTCTTCTTTTTCTTTCTGTGTTTCAACTTCCACTTCTTTCTCCTTTGCTACTTTGTCATCCTTTTTTTTTTAAAGATTGTTCTTGACCAATGCCAACTCCTGTGTCCACACACACACACACACACACACACACACACACACACACTGTTGGGACGGGCTCATGGCCCAGATTAAAACTTGTGGTTGACCCCAGAGCTCACACCCCTGCTTCCCTGTCCATCAACCCCGCCCTACACACACACACACTACTGTCCCGCCCCATTGACACACACGTCTTATTAGCATATATATGGAGTTGGGCTGACGGGGACGTGGGGAGCCATAATGTCCTCCCCGGTCCAGCGGGAGTGGCAGACTGGGTAGTGGACACCACATGGACCCCAACAGGCCCCATGGAGACAAAATGCCAATTGAGCACTGAGCTGTTTTGGGGTTACTCCCCCTTGCAGCGCCTCTTTTTGTGAGCATGGGGAGTCAAACATAGGATAAGAAATGGATGTTTCTTTCCTTTTTCTTTTTTTCTCTACCTCTCAGCCTTTCATTCACTCTTACTACTGCAGCACTCCCACTCATTCTTTAAAGTCTCTTACCCGTCTCTGTCCCTGTCTCCGTCTCTCTCTGGGTGAGTGACATGTATATTTCAGAGGTGTGCCCCCCCTGTGGGCTCTATCTCAGGTCTCTAGTCATTTAGAGAGCCGCTGCCTGCCTCTGCTCACAGCTGTTTGGACTCAGGCACACAACGCTTAAGTGCTTTACCCTCGGGTGAGACACGGGCACACACACACACACACATGCGCAAATGTACACACAGGTGTAGAACAAGATACCAACTAGAAACCGTGCAGCCCCCTCACACACACACACACACACACACACACACACACATACAGACAGCCAAGCACAAATCACAGCAGCGTACATCTAGCTTTCTGATATGCAAGAGTGGATTTTTCTATGTAGGCAGGCATGCATACACACCCATACAATAGTGCAATTCAAATGATGCACCATATGCAGCCCATTCGCTGACATGCATCACACACACACGCAGTGGTCGAAAGTGGCTTCATACATTTACACATTTGAAATACTTCAGTAATTACATTTTTATGGGAGAGTGAGACATAATTATGTAGTTTTTACTTCACTTACCTGTTAGTTTACATGAGGAATATGGTTTTACATACCAAACTAATTATTTTATATGTCATTATAAAAAACAAGCTCCAGTGAGTCCTGTCTGAAATACCAGTTATCATGTTTTAATGTTAATGCAACATAAATAACAATCCAAGAATATACAGTACACAGTATACTATAACACTCTGAAAGCAGCCAATGTGCATTATGAATTATAATTGATACAACTGATACTTGAAGATCAAGATTTAACAAACACACTGTACAATTTTAGCGTACAAAGTAAAAGATCTAAATTTGTATCTATGTGATGTTTAATTCTATGACTGCTCACATGGACACACACATTCAAATGTATGATTAACCATGCAGATGAAATGAAGAACAAAACGGTTTCCAACATCTGGCACACAGCAAACTGCTGCCAATAGCACTGTCTTACCACACACACACACACACACACACACACACACACACAGACCCCTGCCATCACTTTAAAAAGGTTTTGGGGAAGAGTTTGAGGCTCACTGCAAAAATGTCATTTGATATTCATGACCTTTGATGGCTCTGTGAAACCATGAAAGTCTAAACTTTTAAAGGTTTAACAAATGTATCCTTGAATTGTTATGAAGTCTCAGAGTCGGCGATTCAGACGCTAGATACTTTTTATGCAATTTAATTCTTCAAAACATTGATAAAGAAGACAGTGTCAAGACAGGAGGCCCAGTCCAGTTGGGGAGAAGAATTAAGAGAAAACAACCAAACAAAAAAATAAATCAGCCAGACTGT
Organism: Trachurus japonicus; assembly: GCF_045865225.1. Taxonomy (NCBI): domain Eukaryota; kingdom Metazoa; phylum Chordata; class Actinopteri; order Carangiformes; family Carangidae; genus Trachurus; species Trachurus japonicus. The sequence continues at coordinate 24,908,327 of NC_140929.1, forward strand.
CAAGGTAAAGTCACGTCTACAGGAATATTTCCTCCAAAAACAAATTAGCAGAAAATATTAAGTGTGTTAACATACTGGAGGAGTTGCTGTGTTGTTGAATCATTGCCACAAGCTGAGAGACACGTCACATCTGCCTCTTTGTCTGATAGAATTAAACGACAATACAATTAATATCTAACCAGTCACTTATAGCTGCAAGGAAAGGAAGAGAGAGGGAGACGGAGGGATGCAGTGTAAAGGTGTTGATACACACATTGAAAAACACACACACACACACAGACCTGACCAGGATAAACGACGGTGGCACACACACTTGTCCTGTTAATTGAACCGTCAGCCCCTGTGATAAGATGCAGAACCCTGATGTCGCTTTCACATGTCTGTGTCCACACAAGTGATACAGCCCCCACACACTCACACACTCACACACTCACACACTCACACACACACACATTATTTCTCCCCTCATGTTTCCTGTGTCTCTCTCTTTCCTGTCCCTCTGGCTCTCGCTGTCTCTCCGCATGTTTTCGGCCCCAAAGCTGGAGACTGTTTCATCAGCCAAGACAGACACAAAAGCAATTGTATTAATTCAAGATTCCAAGAGGCTTTAGAGGCCTCACACACTCACACACACACACACACACACACAGTCATGAGATTTAGAGCTTGTTGAACAATGACACACACGCACATAAACAAGTCGGTCCAAGCCTCTGAGCCCCACTGTCTAAACTAATTCCTCCACACTGGCATAATGCAGGTTGGCCACCTTCCCACCATAGGATTTGGCTTGGCGCTAAGAGGAAACTCCCCCATCCACTGTACAAGAGGCAGAGGCATTATCTATTTGTAATAAATATTCAAACGTGTTCCCAGCCAAAGCCCACCATAGTCCGGGTCAGGATTGAGAAGATCCCGCTCAGTTTTTCTCTTCTCCTTTCTCTCCTCTTCTCCTCCGGCCCATTGTCTCACTGAAGGCATCTTTGGGGGTCCTCCATCTATTTAGAAAGACCCTCCTAATGAAGGACAATCCGGTTAGGCCTCATCGCACACGAACGCACACACACACACACACGCAAACTTGCAATCACACACACACACACACACAGGCACGTACACATGTAGGGGCTTAATTGGAAGGGCTTAATTGAGTTGTGAGGGGCTCATAAGGCTTAGTACGACTCAAGGAGTGGGAATCAGGGAAAGTCGGCCTTAATGAGTGGAGATACCACACACGCACACTCACACACACACACACACACACACACATATAGACATACACATGCAGCACTTGCTCTCTTTTTTGGATGGCACTGCATGCTGGATTCCTCTCCTCCTAAGCAGCAATTAGACTAATGATCAGAAAATAGAGAAAAATAATGCGTCTGTTCTATTCTATGCTTCAATAAGCTCACACCTGTAATGGTTAAAGTTACCTTTGTATAATGTACACCCAAACACATTGAATACACAAACAAAATAATGTACAAAAATCTATTTTCTACAGCACAAAGACACTATTGTTGTGCATGTTTGTTGGTGGGCCCATTAAGCCGTCCCTTGCCCCATGTTGTGTCTGCCTTTTAATTGCAGAGTTTTAATTACACAGAGTGGTCGGTGTACATCTGGCCCCTCGGCGATCTAATTCCTTCCTTCCTGTCATGTGACCCTCCGAGGCTCCCCCTGATTGGATTAGGTCATCGGCAGGGGTGATGTTGCCATGACAATTAACGTGATAACAGCCCCGGGCTTTCTGCGGTGGTCCACATGCCGATTCATTTAGGAGCCGCTGTCTGCTACATGTGTCGTTGTTCAGACGTCCGTTGATTTAGATGAATGAGCGGATTTAATAGCGCAGATGTATGAATACAGAGCACCTTTTTGGCATCTGTCTTAATACACAAATACTGTTGGCATCATCAATATGCACCTCAAAAAACAGCTGCTGCAGGAAGATGTATTGATCGTTTCCTTGGGCTGCGAGTGTGTTTGTGAAAGTGCTACTGGTCGCCCCCGTTTCTAATGGAGCAAGTGCACATCGAAGTGGCAGACAGCCCTCTGTTCTGTTGGCTGTTTGATATGTGGAGACATCAGCGTGTCTTTAGACTGTCACAGCTGTAGAGGCAGTGTGTAAGAGGTGTCATTCTTCCTGAGAGAGTTTGCAGGTGTCTGTCCTCCTCACGTGTCTGATTGTTGCTCTTGCCGCTGGCCTTGTTGGAAGCATGCAGAGGAGCAGTGTCGTACAGTGATGCATGTTTACCGGAGCCTGCATGTGGAGTGTGCATGTGCATGAATCATGTCACCCTCTGTGAAGGGTGACTTCGCTGTGAAAGGAAGTCAGTTATTGTGCATGTGAATGTCAGTGGTTTGCACCGAAATATGAGTATTTATGTTTTTTTTTTGTCCCGTTTATGACGAGCTGTTTGGAGACGGGCAGTGGCATGCACCTTGTCATCTCTCCCGCCAGGCTTGCCTCAGATTGCTGTGCATGGTGCTCCCATCTAATTAGCACGTGTCGAAGCCTGACTTTGCGAGTGGTTTTGGGTGATGGAGCGCGAGGGGTCCCCTCCTGCCTCCCACCTCCAAATTCCTACGGTGGTCACAGCAGGCGAAACTGTGCTGTTTTGGTTTTTGCAGGACAGTGAGGGTGCACAGCCACTGAACCTGTCGGCCAAGCCTAAGGCATCCGAGAGCAAGTCACCCAACTCCCCCCCAACTTCCCCACAGGTCCCTGCTGCTGCTGCCGCCGCTGCAAAGCTGGGCCCCGCCGGCTCCATGAAGCACAGCGTCGCCCCCTCCAGCATCGGAGGACCGCCCAGCAGAGTCAGCTCAATAGGTAAGTGGACTGAAGTCTGTCAACACACACACACACACACACACACACACCACAGGAACTTTGGAGGATAATAGCAGGTTATTATTACAGCGTCAGTGTTGTATTTTTGTCATCAGTTGAGTGTAGGTTGTTTTAGCTCTTTCCAGCTGATGGCTGCTTCCACTGTTTAGAAAGTCATTCAACATTAAATAAAAAGAATGAGGGAGTCATCTTCCTGCAAAGCTGGCTAGCTGCTTAGCTACATCCAGAAAAACACCAATGTAAAAATGACCACAATACAACAAGCTGAAAAAGCTTTATAGATTTCCTTATACAGTAGATGTATTTCTTGTGAATGAATGAATGAATGAATGAATGAATGAATGAATGAATGAATGAATGAACTCTTTATTTCAAACATGTGAATAATATCTTACACTTGAAGCACTAGTCGACAAAAACCTTGTATGTTTGAAAAGGAATAGGAAGAAGCATTTAGCTTATTAATTCCTACCCCTTCTCCACCTAGAATCCTTGTTCCATTGGACTTTTGATAATTTATTTGGCATCTACATTTTTATTATCATTACCAATATGCATGATAATCAAAGTTAAGAAATAAGATATTTGTAATCAACCCAAAGCCATTTAATACAGTACACACACAATGATCCTGTACACAGCAAATTGTCTGTCCAAGGGAAACATGTGAGGCAGACATACATTATTGTACACACATGAGCCTACACTCACTGAGAAGTGTTTGCTAATGATTCCCATTATCCCATTATGACAATGTATGTCGTTAAGGAAAACAGTAATAGTTGTGCTGGTAGTAGCAAGACAAGAATAGTGTTGCCATTGTTGCTAGTGCCAGTACCATAATCATACCCGACCATATGCACACATACATAAAATATGACATAAATGAATCACTATTTTGTACTCTTAATCCATTTTTCACGCAACACTGATAGTTCAAATATTACACATATGTAACAGGCTATAATTAGTGTGTTTGTGTTTCTTCCGTGCCGCTATTTGCCTCGGGGCTGTTTCATTGTTATGTGTTTATTAGTGACTGAAAGAGACAGAGACAGAGTGAGGGGAAGGAGAGAGGGAGAGGGAGAGAGAGAGAGATGGGGATTAACACTTTTTTTTCCCGAGCGATGAAGCGGGGGAATAATAAAGAGAGGAGCGCATGACAGACAGGAGGTATCACCAATGAGATTAGACAAGCCTCTTACATGAGCCAGGACAGCGCAAACACCCAGCATTAATGACACAATGACAACACACACACTCAAATGCACACAAAGGCTCACACACACACGCACACATGCACACAAACACAATCCCACCTCCGCCTCCTATGCAATAGGCAGTTAGTCATTTTTTCTGATTTCTTGGCTAATCTCACTGTTTTTCAACAAATCGGCGGATTTAATATCAGATTAGTGGATTTGCGGTCCCAGATGTTTTTTGTTCAGAAAAATGGATTACAGTGTTTAAAGTTTGTGTGTGATCCCCGCTGAATTATTTGTGTGTGGATACCAGTGTGTTTTGTGTTGTAGGAACTCATGGTCCCATCTGTTGCCACTGAGTTTACTCAGTCACCAGCACATTTCTTATTACGGTTTATAGTCGTATTAGGATTCCTGTTACAAGTTCAGAGGGGAAAGACAGGGCAGGCAAATTGGAAAAGGCGGTCGTTTTGATGTGGGAGTGAGCGCGTGGCTGTGTGTGTTGAGGTGATTTAAATAGACACACTAGTAGTGGATGTAGAGAGAATTAAACGGTGAGTAATCATCGTGGAGTCCAGAAATGTACACACAGCAAAATCCTGCTTTTAGAGAAGATTTCTTCCATGTGTTTTCTTCACTTAGGGTCACATGGGAGTTAAAAGTATTTTCTTGTTGGGTTAGGACAAGGGCTCACAACATTTTTATATCTCCCAGAGAACAACAAAACACAACCTGTACTTGTACTTATCTGTTTCCTTTTGATTCAGAGAGAAATGTTAGAATTTGAGTTCAGCTTTGGTTGCTTATTACTTTACAGATTTTATAAAATAAATGATCAGCTGGTAAAATGTCATACATATTTTTACAGAATGTGGATATTTTATATAAGATTAGCAACCAACCTTGATATTATGTGACGGAGATGAGCCACGATTTCCATTTAAGAGTAAATACCTAAGACTTTTACTCTGAATTACGTTTTTCAAAGTATCATTATTGTATTATACTTTTACCACAAAGATCTCAGTGCTTCCCCCACCACTTATTATATGAAACTGAATTTTACACAAGTCACAAGTCTGTCCTCATTTAACACTCACTAGTACATCTGTTTTATGTCACTTGTGTCGTCATGAAGAGGTGACTCTGGGAAGAATAGAAGGTGTATTATGTCGGCTTATTTAAAAGGAAAGCTCCGAAATTAGAGCAAACCAGGAGCAGATGATCAGCTGTTCTGTCCTCTGAGGTTTTTGCAGGTGATGAGATGATTTCAGTGGGTTCATTTAGATTGGTGGAAGATAGTTTCAGTCTCTAGCAACTTCACAGTGCACCTCTTTCTTTTTTGACACCTACCAACCCAGGGGCATGTTCCTCTTACTGTGACCCCCATCCATCCATCCATCCATCCATCCTTCCTTCCTTCCTTCCTTCCACCCATCTTCTCATCTCAACCCAAACTGAAGGGCTGTCAGCGCCTGTAACTTCTTCCACAATCACACATTTGTCTTTGTCCCTGTCATAAAACAGTGCAGCTGCCTCTCATCTCCCTGCCGGACAGTTTTTCGTGGTCAGGAATGTATTGCGCCTGTCTGTAGGGATTTGGTGCTCACAGACTAAAGTTGTGTGTGTAGAGTGAGAAAGAGAGACCCCCCCTCTCCCTCTATCTGGGTCACATTCACTTGTCTGGATGGTTGGCATCACTGTCAGTCTAAGCGAGACTCACGCACACATTCATATGCACAAGAATATCTATCTGTCGCCCTCCCTCTCTTTTGACTCCAGATTAAAATTGACTGCCACCCGATTCCATCGCCCTCTCCCTCCTCTGTCCTCTCCCACCCCTTCCACCCCTTTTTTTTGGCCCTGCTCACATCCAGATTTTCCGGTTATGACTTCTGAAAGAGTTCACGGCTCTGTCATTACCAATCTGAAGCTGGTAATCTGGCCTGAGATGGCATTAGCAGTGCGGATTAGCGCAGATAAAGGCCCCATAAGCCAGCCGTGGCTCTTTGTTAAGAGCTAACCCGGCTGATAGAGAGAGGCGATAGCAGTGCACACAATCACACGCACACACACACACACACCCACACACGGTCAAAGCAGATGCCTCAGATGCCTCATCGGCGGCTAAGCTGCGGAAATAATACAAATAATAGGTGGCGAGGCGGAGTGGAGAGATCAGATCTTTGCGAGGCGGCAGGGCAGATGTTCTCAACTGGGGAAATTAGCAGGACTTTTACTGGTAATAAGAGTCATCTGGCCACCTCTGTTCAAAGTGGAGCTGTTAGGGTGGATGTTTTAATGTGATTTAAAGAGGAATCCAGGGTTTGGACGTCTTGATAGAGTGTGTGTGTGTGTGTGTGTGTGTGTGTGTGTGTGTGTGTGTGTGTGTGTGTGTGTGTGTGTGTGTGTGTGTTTGTGTGAAAGGCTGAGGGCAGGTGGGGAGGCAGTGGGCAGCATGTACCAAGGCTACAGGCTCAATCTGACTCACATGCCCAGCTCCACCAGCTCAAGTGGTCCTTGTGTGCACTGTGTGTGTATGTGTATGTGTATGTGTATGTGTATGTGTATGTGTATGTGTGTGTATGTGCACAAGTCTGACAGAGACAGAGTCACACACACACACACACACATACAGGCACATGCGCCGGCAAAACTCACCTCATCAAGTGTATGTTAATGTCTTTACCTCATGGTTCAGGGGAAGATTTATTCTGGATGAAAACCTCCTGCCGACTTACACACACACACACACACACACAGTCACATTCATTTACTCAACTGCAAAAGCAATAAAATCTGTCTTTATTGTTCTCTCTTATTTTTTCTAAACAAGTCAAAATAGCAACATAAAGAAATCACCGTTTCCACTTTTAATGAACATGCAAAACCAAATTAATTGCTTGTCCTCTCTGTCTCTGTCTCTGTCTGTCTGTGTGGTGTCTCAGCAGATTTGTTGTCGTCGCTGTCCACAACAGCCTACCTGAACGACCACGAGGCGGTGAGCAAGGCCTTCGCCGAGGCCCGGCAGATGAAGGAGCAGCTGAAGAGAGAGCAGCAGGTCCTGGACGCCAAGGTGGCGGCCGTCAGCAACCTCAGCCTCAACAACGGACGCTCAGACAAGGTGAGTCTCTTTAAATCACACAGATTGAGCTGTGACCTTAGTAACAGCAACAAATTGCTACAACTGCTCCAGCAAAAAATCTATCATAACTACAGATTTATTTTTAGCAACATCAACTGGTGCTTTAAATTACATTTTGCAAAATCATCTCATTGTGAAAAGATGTTAAGGCTCTTATCGGCCGTTTAAGGATCACTGGTTTACTTCAGAGTCCTCATCTGTATTTGTTCTGACCTTTGGTATGAAGATGCTGATATCAAGAGCAGACAGTCACTCTGAGAGCTCTCAAAATGCTGCATGTGGTAAAATACTTAATTATGAAATTATGGTTTTTAATGAGAAATGAGTCCCACTCATCCTCAACAACAAAAACACGAGGATCCACATCCAAATAAATACAAATTATTTTGTTTTATCTCAAAAAGGCAAATGAATCCAAAGGTCTAAATGCATCAATTCTCCTGAAATGCAGAAAAAAAGTCTCCAAAGTCATCACAAGCCGTAGCGTTGTCAGTGTGTAATAATGTGTCTTGCCATATGCCATCCCTACTGCACTATGTAGGAGGTAAATCAGTGTACATTGTGCTCACTGAAATGTGTTGAAGCTAAACAGGGCCAGATAAGGTAAAACCAGAGGCGTCTCAGAGGTAATGAGTGTGTCTGTAAGGCGCACTGCAGGACTGTGTGCGTGAGCGTGTATGTGTGCGTGTGTGTGTCTTGCGAGCGTGTGTGTGGCAGAGCGGAGCGTCGAGGAGACAGTAATGTGAAGTGACGGCGCCGGCTCCTCAGCAGCGTGGCTAAATTGTGGTTATTTGTTAAACACATTGGGAGTCAGCTGGTGCACGCGCATGTGTACACACACACACACACACACACACACACACACAGAGCAACAGTGTGCTTGAAGCATCTGCACCACTGACATTCAACAGCTCTATCTGTCTCTGTCTCTGTCTTCCTCCTTTACTCTTTCATCTGATGTGTTTTCAACCCTGCTTTATTGTTCACATACACACAGAGCACAAACAGTAATATAGTGTAGATACAGTGTCTAACAGCCAATTAGATTGACTGCAGAGGGAGTTTGATCAGTTCTGAGGGAAGAGAAGGAACATCACTGAATTTGACTATTTTTCAGGAACATTTTTTGCAGTTTGTTCCACACAGTCACTCTATCAGATGGAGGCGTTTTTACTCCACTGCTGTGGATCATAAAATACAGTTTTTCAGGTTTCTCACATTTCTTCTTAAACTTGTGTAAGTAACTTTATTTGAATTTGTTGAAATTAAGTGACAAATTGATATTTTGGTGTAATTATTTTTCATCACTTTTATGAAACAATAAGAATTATTATTATTTATTTTTTTTATTTGTTTTAGGAAATGTAATTTTGCATATAAAATCATATACAATTATGAATATATATATATATATATATATAGAGAGAGAGAGAGAGAGGGTGATGTTTAGTGCTTTTTAAATAAGTGTTAAACACATTACAAGCTGTCAAAATTGAGCCTTTTTTTAAACTTATAGATATTAAAGTTATTTTTTATTTGGAGTAAATGTGACCCTCCTCAGCTCCGTAGCCGGGCGCTCTGGCTGACTCCTCTTCCCTCGGCCCTTTGGCTTTGTGCTGCGCGAGTGTGACGCCGGCGAGCTCTCTGCGTTCACATCCCACAGTGTCAGCTCTGACACACTCAGAGGATTAGTTTTGTCGCTACTTTGTGTCTTGGCTCCAGTGTCAGCCATTCAATCCACTTTTCTCATGTACTGTACCGGGGCTTAATGTCAGACTAGGCTGTCATCCACTCTGTCTCCCTGTTCATCTCTGTCTCTTCCTCACACACACACACACACACACACACACACACACACAGCAGCATAACATAAAAGCCTTTGTAACAAAACATTTCTTAAAATCTAAAACTCAGACAGGTTTTTTTTTCCAGCTCAAGGTTTGACCGAGGTTGATCATTTATATAAAATGGGAACATTCCTAAAATATTCCTTATTCACATACAAAATGACTGAATCGTTCCAACCCAATGCCAGATTATTCTCCATTTATTAAATCATAATACAGTCATAATGAAATACTTTTTAAATAGCTTGCAAACAACAAAACAAAATGACCGGGAAAAAAAACCCCAGCGCTTTCCGCAGCATGTTTCTGGCTTTTATTCCCCTGCTCCCCTCCCCCGTCTCTTTAGCCATATTTATTCCAATCTGGGGGGAAAAATTATCTCTAACAATTAAACTCTGTTGGACTAAAAACAGACAAAATGCATTTCATTATCATTCTGCCCTCCCTCCATCCAGTCAGCCAGCTCGCCAGGGTCACATGTAAATGGAGAGGGACACTTTTTGGAAGGTTGTTTTAGAAGACGACGGTGTTTTGGGTACCGCTCCTAATCGTATAATTAAACTGTAAAATGCTGGCACTGCTGTGTATGTGTGTGTGTGCGAGCGCAAGCGTGTGTGTTCGTCGACAGCCAGGTTCTAGCGCAGAGTGTGCCGGCTGCTTGCATTAAGCATGTAAATGCTCAGTAAATCAGCCTTTTATTGGTTGTAATAAATACCCAGGGGGCCGTGCGGCGTGGCCTCGCTCTCGTCCGCGCTGCACTCTCTCGTTCTCTCTCTCTCTAATGCGTCGACCCTCGGGGCCTCTGCAAGAGAGAGGCAAGCCGCCGCACTTCACTCTCGCAGGTGGCTGCCAGGAGTCGCTACACACACACACACACATGCTCGTATAATATACAGTAAACACACAACACAGTAAACATCCAAATAGGACTAAATGTAATCAACATTCTTGCACATGCAAACATACACACAGATGTGTGTTGAAGCATGCAGGCGTACCGCACTCTAACAATTTGATGTTGACATTAACGTTTCCACAGATTGACATGGAAATGAACCAAAACACAAACTGTCTCTGTGCTGAAATCGCTGCTATTATTTGTCTCTTTTCTCCGTGTTTGGCTCCATGTAATAGAAACAATACGATCTGATCTCCTGCACATCACAGCGGAGTAAGACTCAGACTCCTGCTTCGATTGGTTACTTCTGTTAAACATCTTTTCCTCCTGGAGAAACTGTTTTAAAACTGATGTGATGATGTAAAACAGTCGGCATAACTCTGAAATAAACAATCTCAGATTCAGTCGGCGTGTTTAAAATCAGCCACCAGACTGATTATATTTGGCTGTTAAGAGGAAATGAGTTGTTGGGCATCACTACAGGTCCGTGGATCCTCTCATTCATTCATGTATTCACAGTCACTGACTCACTCACTGACCGACTGCGCCTGTGAACTGTTTGTGTTGCTCAGGACAAGGCTGCCTTGGAGAGTCTGAGTCAACAGCTGAAGCAGCAGGCGGAGGACAAGTTCAGCCACGCCATGCTGGACTTCACCATGAGTGGAGACTCTGACGGTGAGGACACACACACACACACACACAAACACATAGTCATTTAGATGACAAAATGTGTGATGTTTTTTTTTTACTTGTTTTACTGGACTGAAAAATGTGTTTCATCAACAATATAAATGTTACGTGGATATATGATAATTCATTGAGAGGTTTGAAGTGGTTTTAAGGTTATTAGGCTTCATACAAACAGATTCTTTTTCCTCCTATTGTTAAAGAAAAATCTTTCAGTTTCTGTAAAAAATCAAAAATATTGTTTTTCACTTGACAGAAGATGATGAAAATTCCCTGTAAATCACCTCCTTCATGTTTGTATTTCTAGTGGATCTGACTTTTGTCTGCCTCCTCTAACATTCACTGTGCCCCCCCCCCCCCCAGGCTCCCCAAGCGTGTCCGACTCCAGAATATTTCGGGAGGCTCGGGGTCGCAGCAGCGCCGAGCCACACATCAAACGGCCAATGAACGCCTTCATGGTCTGGGCCAAGGACGAGAGGAGAAAGATTCTCCAGGCCTTCCCCGACATGCACAACTCCAACATCAGCAAGATCCTCGGTAAGACACACACACACACACAGTTTGATCTGAGTGACATAAGGCTTTGCCCCTCTCTTGTCTCCATATGTATGTGTTGTGAGGTATTTTTCCCACTTTCTCAAACACATACTCACACACTCTAGGAGCGGTTGCATGGTGTAAGCGGCTGTTAATGAACGGCTGAGCAGAGCAGAGCTCCGACAAATGATGATATAATTCATTATGCATTAAACAAGCAGCGCGAGGCCGCCTGACATTTCCCCCGGACCGCTGGGATCGGCCCTGACATTTTAAAGAGCTCCTAAGCGTTTTATAACACAGGGAAATCTGGTTTTAATAAGCCTCCTCTCTCTCTCCCCCTCTCCCCCTCTCCCTCCCTCTCTCTCTCTCTCGATTGCTAACAGATCGCAGAACAGAGAGAGAGAGAGAGAGAGAGGGAACGGCCAAGTGCTGACAGCTTTTACCCATTAAACATACAGTAGTCAAGTGCAAATTCAGACCAGATATGAAACACACAGGGGGAGACATGCTCAAGATTACACACACACACACACACACTGGTGGACTGATATTACAAACCTGTGAGAGGCAGCTGAGCTCAGACGACAGCAGGTTAAGTCAAGTCCTCATTAGTTTAGATGAGTGTCTGTCATCCGCCCAGCTCTCCACTCTCCTCCTTCTCCCCGTGACACTTCCACCATTATCTTTGTGTGTGTGTGTGTGTGTGTGTGTGTGAATGCTGTCAAATGAGAGACGGTATGTACATGTGATCTAGGGTCACGCATGCCACAGGCATCTGTCCCTCACACACGATGTAACCGATGTCCATGCTCAGTTTAAATCACCTCCTACAGAATGATAGAAGCCTTCTTTAACGACCGGTCTCTGTGTTTACCGCCGCTTCTCTTATTTTCCATCCTGTGTCCTCACCTCCTCTTGTGTGAAGCTCTGTGGAGCCACTTCCCAAAGAGAAACACATCATTATTTCCATTAACGATGTTTCCCCTCCTCCATCCAGGCTCTCGCTGGAAAGCCATGACCAACCTGGAGAAGCAGCCGTACTATGAGGAGCAGGCTCGCCTCAGCAAGCAGCACCTGGAGAAATACCCCGACTACAAGTACAAGCCGCGGCCCAAACGCACCTGCCTGGTGGACGGCAAGAAGCTGCGCATCGGAGAGTACAAGGCCATCATGAGGTCCCGCAGACAGGAAATGAGGCAATACTTCAGTGTGGGGTAAGACCACTGTCTTACAAACAGAATTTATTATTTCATGTTGATACTGGTCATATAAAGGATAGGCAGGAATATTGTAAACTGAGGAATTATGTTACAAAGCTAAACCAAAAGAAAAAGAAGCAATATTGTACCTCACAGTTAAATCAAACAAAGAATGATAGCAAAAAGCTTTGGAGCACATTGAACAGTATAATGGGCCGAAAATCATCACTGCAACCAACTTATATAGACTGTGGAGGTACTTTTATCACTAAACCCAAAGAAATTGCAAATCATTTGAATGACTATTTTAGAAGTAAGATATATAAATTAAGGAAAGAATTATCACATGGGACAGACAACAGTTTATCCATCATGAATATAAAAAAACATATGGAAAATAAGTTAAGTCATTTTGAATTTAGTGAACTAAAAACAGAAACAGTTGAGAAATTAATCAAACTAACATGTAATGACAAACAACCAGGAATTGATAATATAGATGATAAATTGGTTAGAATAGCAGGTAACTATATAGCAAACCCTATTTGTCACATAATGAATATCAGTCTGAAACAATCTATCTTTCCACAGGCCTGGAAAGAGGCAAAAGTAATTCCTTTGCCTAAAAATAAAAAAACATCAATTAGTGGCCCTAACAGTCGTCCCATAAGCCTGTTACCAGCAATAGGTAAGATATTTGAGAGGGCAATATTTGACCAAATACAAGAATACTTTTCTGTAAATAATTTGATGACAGATTTCCAGCATGCTTATAGAAAGGGACACTCCACGTGCACTGCATTAGCTCAGATGACAGATGACTGGTACAAAGATTTGGACAATAAAATGATATGTGGTGCGGTCCTGTTAGATTTTACAGCAGCATTTGATGTAATTGACCACAGGCTCCTCCTTGAAAAGTTGGAGACCTATGGATTTACAAAATCTGCAGTTGCTTGGATGGAAAGTTATTTGAAGCATAGATCACAGAAAGTCTTCTTTAACGGAGATTATTCTGATAGCATGTCCTTAGAATGTGGAATTTCTCAAGGAAGCTGCCTGGGTCCGCTTATGTACTCCATCTATACAAATGATTTACCTCTAGTACTGAAAGATGCAAAATTAACAATGTTTGCTGACGACACTACAGTGTATGCATCAGCAATAACAGCCGATGATCTAAATGTCATCTTGAATAGAGAGCTGGATACAGTTGAGAAATGGATTTGTCAAAACAAATTGATACTTAATACAGCTAAAACAAAATGCATTATATTTGGATCAAATCACTCTCTCAGGAGACAGCCAGAACTAAACCTTACTATGAATAAAACATCTATACAGCAAGTTGAGGAAACTAAGCTCCTGGGCATCTTCCTTGATAACAAGCTCTCTTGGTCAAAACACATTGACACTGTTGTACATAAAATGGGTAAGTCACTGGCAGTGGTAAGGCGATGTAGGAAATACCTCACAGCAAATACGGCAAAGATTGTTTTAAATAACATTGTACTCTCACATCTGGACTATTGTCAGATAGTATGGGCAAAAGCTACACAAAAAGATTTGAATAAGTTACAGCTGGTGCAGAACAAGGCAGCACGTCTTGCTCTGCAATGCCCATACAGTAACAGTATCAACAACATGCATTCCTGTCTACAATGGTTAAAAGTAGAGGACAGAGTCAATGCTGCATTACTTCTCTCAATATGGAAAACATTACAGTTTAAAACACCTTTATATCAATACAATCAGTTAAAACACAATCATGATTCATATACATATGCCACCAGACAGGCAACACAAGGCCGCTTCACGCTTCCTAAACCAAACACCAACTTTCTGAAGCACACAATAGAATACAGATCAATGAAATCATGGAACTCCTTACCACTGCCAATAACTAAACTCACACACAAACTAACATTCAAAAAGCAAATAAAAAAATATCTTGGAATTTCATATCTGTAATATAACATACGCACACATACACATGCACACACACATACACATAAAGGGTCTTATATGTAGCGTAATAGAATCTCTTGTTGTCATCTTCATTTGTTTTACCCTCTTATTTTATTCTTTTTATTTTATTTTATTTTATTTTATAACTGCTGTACATCGGAGTTGTCTTACACAGGTTCTTTGATGTGGATGATAATCTGATGGTACAGATTTAATGTAAGATTTTGTTGACTTGTCTTTATGTTGTGATTGCAGATTTATGTTTAAATGTATTGGTTTTAACTGTGGACCCCAGGAAGACTAGCGGCGTTCTAGAGCGCAGCTAATGGGGATCCTAACAAATAAAACAAATTTTAAAAAAACTTCAATTAACACCTGAATAGATTTTTTTTTTTCTCTCTCATAGTCGATCTCTCAGGACAAAAAACATTTGTTATATTGGTGCTGTAAATGTTCAATAAATCCACATCAAACACAAGGTCTGGAATAATGTTTCAGGTCAAAACCTGCAAATTCATTTATTTTGATTGTGATTATTTATGTTTTTTACATGTTAAATGGCGACATTTTATTTTCCCCGTGAAATCTTCAGCTATGTCGTCTAATTAAAGCTCAAGGCCAGTGGTTCCCAGCCATAATTACTTTTTCATGTTTGTTCTGTAAATATGAAGCATCTCTTACCATCTTTCTTACCAGACAAACAGCGTCTTATTTGTTCCACACACAGCAACCAAAGTGTCTGAATAAGATAATTAGGTAACACTTTACTTGAATAGGTATTCATAAGATTGACATAACACTGTCATAACCATGACATAACAGCTGTCATAAACATCAGCTGTCGTTAAGTGTCATTCGTTAAGTTATGACACTTTTAATGCAAAGTTGACATTGCTTGAGATGTTTTTGTTCTGACAACTTAACATAAAGACAATTTAAACTGTCATAGCAGACCTAATTGCCAAACTTTAAAAAATATGTCAAGTTCTCATAGCAAGGACATCTCAAATAATGTCAACTTTGCATCAAAAGTGACATAACTTACCAAATGACACTTAACGACAGCTGTCATAAGTATTCATTGATGTTTATGACAGCTGTCATGTCATGGTTATGACAGTTTTATGTCAATCTTATGAATACCTATTCAAGTAAAGTGTTACCGATAAGTCTATGTAAATATTTCCGGGGTCACCAGATGAAAGTCTTTTTCTAACAGGCGTCTCTGTGTCTCTCTCTGTGTGTTCAGGCAGCAGGGCCAGCTGCCCCTGTCCTCAGCAGGCGTGGTTTACCCCGGTGCCCTCTCCATGGCGGGGATGCCCTCGCCCCAGATGCCCTCGGAGCACTCGAGCATGTCCAGCAGCCCTGAGCCCAACGCCAACCACCACCAGAACCCCCACGTGGCCGGCCTGAAGGGGGATGAGCCTCGCATCAAGGAGGAGGAGCTGCGGCTGGATGACAGCAACGGCGACGTGTACGACGACTTCGACTACGAGGACGAAGAGGCCGATTACACCAGCGATAACGAGAACCATATCACCCAGTAGGACGGCGGGAGGGCCTCCTAGTTTGAAACCAATCATAGCTGGTTACCCCCCCCTCCCCTCCCTGATAACCCCAAACCCACCAATCAGGAAGAAAAACTCTCTCTTTTGCCAATCACCTTGATCCCAATCACCAATCCCGCCACCCTTCGCCCCTTCCTGACTAACATGGACTCTTCTAACAGAGCCAACCCCCCCCCCCCCTCCTCTCACTGGAGTCCTGATACCAGCATCTGATCAATCAACTGAAGCACAGGACCTGTCACTCACACTGACTGTTACACAAACTGGTGTCTGGGAGGAAGAGACGACCAGAGACGACTCGGACGCTTGCTGAGGAATATTCCAGTACTACTGCAGGAGTCTGAGTCACGCCACGAGTGAGGAGAATAAACGTAAACACAGTCAGACACCAACCTTTTCAAGCCGTTTGTAGATGAGGAGACATTTGAACATGACAGACGGAGCAGTGGACCTGTCCAAGGCCAACCGATGACACTTTAAGATGGCGGACCTGTTTATTATCAAGAGACACTTTTAAAAAAAAAACAGCTTTTTTGTTCTTTGGTTCTATAATATTCTCACTCAGGTACACGGTGCCAATAAGTGGCTTGTGAATGTGATTTGTTGTTTTTGTGCTACAAGTTTGAATAATAATAGAAAAAAGAGACATTTCTTTTTTCCCCTTTTGTTGTAAAGCACCTGAAAGACATCAAACATGTTTATTTTTAACAAAAAGATATCTTTTCTTCGACCTCGCAGTGTGCTGTCAGCGGTTCCCCCACCCCCCCTCCCTATTTTTCTCTATGTTTTTGTGACTGCCTGCTCCCCCACCCCTCTATTTGGAATCCAATGGGACGGTCCAGCCAGGACTGACCAGTGCAGCATGGACTGTCCCACTTTGACTGGATTTTCAGGGGGGGTGGGGGTCTCTGTGGCGTCACGGAGCAGAAACGAAAGCACTGTGTTGTGAGACAATCCACCACCGGTTTCCTCCTGCCCCCCCTCCATTGGGGACAGGACTTCACTTAGCTCCCAACATCCGACGGTGTGAGTGTGTGTCGGTGTGTGTCCTTCTTTGTACAAATGTCCAGGATAACAGAGAGACAGGCAACTTGTGCTGCTGCTGTTATTTACTGTACCTCACACACACACACACACACTCACACACACACACACACACAGCTCCTGTTTGGTCCCTCAGTGTTTTCCTGCTCCCTCCAATCAGCGTCGTCCTGCTGGCCCCGGTGGGCGGAGCCGAGGTGAAGTCAGCCAGTCAGTGTTTCTGTTTGTATTTGAATACTGTATTTTATTATTTCTCTTCAAACTGCCTCTAGTCTAATAATATTATTAACAATAATTATAAGGATGGTCAGCGTTTCCTAAGTTTAGTAAGTTATGTACAGTATAATTTATTTTTCTCCTCTTTATCGGGTTTTTATGACCATATGAAACTATGACAGTCAATGAAACATTATTCTATTTAGCTGTAGGTATTTAGATCTAAACAAAAAGTTGTCATCTTACCTTTCTTTTTATTCGCATTCTTTGTTCCCTTCTTTTTTTGATGCGTTGGTTTTGTATTAATCCTCCGGACGGGTGGGCAGGCGGGGTTAGGACAGTGAGCTGGACTGACAGACTCGACGCCAGCCCTCCTCCGAGCTGAAGATATAACCTTTACACGTCCACACCCATTTCTAAAAAGCACTCAGACTCTGTGCAGTCAGAGAAAAAGAAGAACATGATTTTTTTATTGTTATTATAATTTTATTTGTAATGGTTATTATAATAATGTATAATGTGAAGTTTCCTCTGTTTTTGTTTTCATTTTGTTTGATTATAATTTTATTTTGTTTTGGGGAAATCAGTTTTATCACTTTTGGAAACTGTTTCCTGTGAACAAAGAGTCCCGTCCCCGTTTACTCGTTTTGGCCGCCTCACTGAAACACAGTGGAACACCATTGGTTTGGACACACACACACACACCAAACACCACACACCACATCACACAAGCGCACACACACACAGACACTATAAATGAAGAGATTATCATGACAACCAAACAAATCCTATGCTGTCCTTTTTCTGTTTCTTAAAATCTATTATTCTAGATTTAAAATCCTGTACATATGTTTTGTTTTTGTGATAGCAGTGATTTTTTTTTCAATCATAGGAAAACAGTGTTTACCATGATCCACCAAGGGTGTTCCACTGTGTGCGTGTGTGTCTGTGTGTATGTGTGTGTGTGTGTGTGAGAATGTGCGAGACGACCAGGCGTATCTACAGTATCTTTACAGTCACTTCTCATCAGGAGCCCTTTGCTTTGTTTTAGCTCCACGCAATGCTACAGGAGCCATGACTACTCTTCAGGTGTGCTGTCACATAGTGATCCCCACAATCATTCTGGCTATAGATGTCCGCTACACGCCACACCATGAGCCTCTGGGTCTTAATTTTTGCTGTATAGTCACCCCTGCGATCACGCCATGGTTCTACCCAATGCTGGAGAGAAGGGGGATAAGTGGATCAGTCCATTTTTAAGGTATCAGGAGGGTGGGGGGGGGTGGGGGGGCATTAAGATGTCAATCATCCCTGCTGGCAAGGTCTGTCCCCATATCAAGACAATGAAAATGAAAATGATGATGATGATATTATTTAAGACAATCAAAAGTCATGAGTGGAGCTCAAAACAAAGTAAGAATTATTACAAGTAAAAAAAATATCTTACCATCTCAACTTGAAAAATCAAGAAAGATAATTATGTAAATATAACATAGAGTTATAGATTTATATTTTGTTCATAACACAGTGTAATATAAGTTGTATATTTCTTTTTTCTCTCCCTACTGTCTCTTTTATTGATGTTATCCATGCCACAGAAAAGCAGGAGTCGCAGTACTCTCACAAAAAAAATGAAGAAAAATATCAAAGAAATAAAGAAAAACAGGAAAAAAAAAAGCTGTGGGCTGCCACCACCATCTGTTCTAAGTTCACTTTTTTTTCAGTATTACTGCCAGACAAGGCTCTAATAAAGACAGCAATGTGTTCAGTAAAACTTGTGCTGGTCCTGGTCACTTCTTTGCTTCCACACATACATTCACACAATGGCTTTACAGCTCCAACACCTTCATATAAACATACAAATATACACTGCCATCTTTATTTTAAAAAAAAAAAGGAAAAAAAGACACAGGACAACTTGCAGTAGCATCCATGCTCGTTAATGTGCAATTAATGAGAAGGAGAAGATGAATTGAAATGCACCAACTGTAACAGTGAGGAAGTGAAATAAAAAAAATTTTTAAAGGCGTCACAAACAGGTGAGATATTTAAATCCAATTGTGATGGTTTCCATCTGTTTTATTTTTGGCAACAACAAAAGTCCTCATCACTTCCTTCTGTCGTCCTCCTCTGACGCCACACAAGCCACCACGGCGGTGGCAACTGCCCGCGTGTCGCCGAAACAATTCAATCATCTCCATAACAACGTGTTAATTATGCTAAGTCCACCTTCTTGCCCCTCCAATCAGAGGGCCAGCTGGGAGGCGTGGAGCCGAATCACGGCCCGTTAGCAACCTGATAACCTAATTAAGCACAACAAGGGACATGGCAGGAGAGGAGAGGAGAGGAAGGGGGTGGGGGGGGGAGTGATGAAATGTGTGTGTGTAAATATGTGAGTCACAGAAAGAAAAACAAAAAAAGAGGAGAAGACTGTGTCCTCTGTCTCTCTGAGCCCGTCAATGTGGCGGATGCCAGCGGCCAGGCTGCTGTCGCCAGCTTTAAAGCAAATCTTTAATTGATGCTCGCTTAAGGATGTTGGGGATGTTCATGCCTCCACTTTCAAGGGTTAAAAACACAAAACCCCACTCAGTGCGCCCATTAATATGCTGTCCCCATCTGTGTCCATATGTTCCACAATCAACCCCCACCGCCTGCTCTGACGCTCCGCACATAAAAACAGTTAAATGCACTCTGAGGAGATGATTTTACGTGATTTGCTAATTACCAGAGCTTCACACACACACATGCACACACACACAAAAAGAAAACCTTTTGATGCAATAAAGAGGCTGGATGGGGGCAGATCCACAACTCCTACGGTAAGTGAAGGACTTGGTTGTTCTCTGGGCGTTGTGAATTTTTCAGTGGCAGCCTGGAGGTAAAAACCTGAGAAAAGGTTTATGTTTGAATAGTTGAGGAGCAGAGAGGGGATTCAGATTTTTCTCCTTCCTTTATTGTCAGCAGTACACGAGATGCTGGAGGAAGCAAAGGGCGGCGAGACTCACAGATTAAATCACACACACACACACACACACTAAAACACCCTAAGGTGTAGTTAGCTCAGCTTAAACCACAATTATCCACTGGCTATTTCCATCACAATAGTTGACACAAAAAAGTAAAAACTATTACAGTGGCAACATTTTCACATCTGAACGCCTGCTTCTATATTTCTGTGCATATTCTCAATATGAATTCTCTTTCTCAAACTCTTTCCTTTTGTGCAAATCCAGTGTATCTCAGAAGACGAACTTGTGCACATGCACTTCTGTGTTTGTCTGGTTGTGCACATGCGTGTATCTCCACAGTGTGACTTTGAGCGGGGCCGTCTCTCTCTCTGCTCCGGCTCAGTGAAATATGCAGTTTTCGACCGTGGGTGTTTGGAAATTGAGTGAAAACGATGTCACATTAATGATTTAAAGTCGGTAATAGGATGTGCTGTGACGCTGAGCCGCCAGCTAAGCTGAGTTTAAGGCTCCGGCGTTAATGTATTCATGAGGAGGAGGGATTATACAGAGACAAGAGCAGCTAGAGAGCTGAGTGCAGCAGAGCAGCCAGGGCCAACAGGCCTGTTAGATATTATATATAACTACATTTAGACTGCGTGAGTACACAGTTCACAATGCAGGAGGTGGGTCTGCACACACACACACACACACACACACACACACACACACACACACACACACACACACACACACACACACACACACACACACTATACTGTAGAGCTGCAGATTTGAATCAAAAAAGAAGAAATTTAGCATATTAGCATCACATTCGATCACATTACAACATGTAAATGTTTTTATTTTTATTTATTTTAAGTGACGATATACACAAGACATACAATTTAAACAGGTTATCTGGTGGAGCTGTGTCTTGTTCTTTCATCTCTGATTCTGGCAGCCGTGCTAATCCCCTGTCCAACATGCTAATGTAGACACAAACTGCAGCATCATTAAAACAGGAGAAGACCGTCATAAAAGTCCCATAAAGATGATTTCAGCAAAGTACTTTAGCTGCAAAATATTTCAAATATTTCACCAAGTCATTCCTCATTTTCAACCTGATGCTGAAACAGTGAGACGAGGCTCCGTGTCTGGTCATTAATATTAGGTGCCTGATGCATTAAGAGTCCATAAAATAACCCCATATCAGAAAGTGCCTGCACTCAAACCATAAAAATAAAGTAATGTGATGCTGAGCTGCAAAATAAAATGTAGATATGCAAGCATATGGTACAATAAATATATATTTTTTATCATTTTGGCAGATGGCCACCCAGTTACTTTATTTCCTGTGATTTAAGTGTGAGTAGTTTGCATGGTGGATTAATGTGTGACAATTCACATGTAGCACATATCACATTATCACATGACAGCGCTGCTCAGTGCTCAGTGTCTTTACATCCACACATGACAAATGATGGAGGAGGATGGAGAGGCCACGTGAATCGATGAGGTTCAGGGGAAAATATGGCCGATGACCACGCAGGCGCGACGCCCTGGGCCCGGCTTCACCCTCTTCCTTCAGTCAGGTTTCAATGAGCTGCGTAATCAGCGTGACAAGAGACAAACAGTCACAAAGCGCCATCAGTGTTTGAGCGACGGCCCTAATGTGACAGATCTGAGAGCGGCGGCGTGTGAGGGACAGGCGTGGCACGCCGCGGAACAGCGAGGCCTGCGGGCTGATCCCCAATCAGGACTGGGAAACTGGCTCGACGCCCCTGACACGTCGCCCTCTGCTCCACCGCCACTCTCACATGAAACACTCAGCGGCTCCATCAGCGGTGGCGGCGGCGGCAGCAGCTGGCCTAGTTTCAGCCCTCGCTCCCTGTCTCCATCAGAATGTATGAATTCATTGATCCCCCCTAATATATCTGCATGTTCCTACCATTATCACCCTCTCTGAATGATTTGTGCTCCTCTCTTTCCATTCATAAGACTAACATCCTCTTTGTCTGGCTGCATTCTTTCTGTCCTCTTCAGCTCTTTGACCTTTGACCTCAACAAGCTGGAGTCTGGACTCTGCAGAATATCACCTGCATAAGGTACACAAAATGCATTTACAAAATCTCCTCATTGTGCTTCAAATCCAGGGATAAAATATCAATTTCACTCTTTCCCTAATAGAGTGAGATTCATGCAGCAGTTTGTGATCGTGATGGAGGAAACCATAAGAGTGGAGCTGATTGGAGCGATCATCAGATGCTTAAGTGTAGGTGGCCAATTGCACACAAGCCACATAACTTTTCACAGCAAACTTGAAAACATGATGTTGTTCGCTGAGCTGCAGAATCAAAGCGCGATAAAGAAGCCCGTGGGTGCCTTCACGTCATCCCATGAATTTTTTTTTTTTTTGAGCGAGGGAGAAAAAAAACCTTGTAAAACTGTTATTTTCTCTCCCCATCAACACCCTAATGCACACATGCAAATATTATGCTAATGGTATGTTAATTGGTGGAGTAGCTGCAAAGCCCTGCTGTTCAAATGACTGGTGAGAAAATAGGTGGGGTCAGTCGCAAGCTGTAAAAGCAGCTCCAACACAAATAAACAAAACCCTCGGGGATTAACAGAACAAGGGCCAGTGATAAACGGATGAGAAGAGAGACAGGGAATACAACAGGCTGCGGGCGAGGGGACAAGGGAAGCAGCTCAGGGATATGGAAATACGAAGAAGCGGAGGGACAAGGGTAAAAGGAATAAGTGGAGGAAGAGGGGTAAGAAGGGTTTATGAGGGAGACACGGGGATTAAAAGGGGACACGGTTTGAAACAGGACAGAGGTGAAAGGAATCAGCGAGGGCAGAGCAGGCTGAAAGGGGTTACATTAAAAGGCACAAGGCTGTAAATAAAAGGATGAGGCGAGAGGCAGTGCGACGGGAATTAGGTATGAAAAAGGAGGAAAGAATGAGAGGACAGAGGTACAGGGGGGGATGGAGGGGAAGAGAAGAAGGAAGCTAAGGTGAACAGGAAGGAGGAAGTGTTAACAATCATCTTTATTGACACTGATGGCACATTAAGAGACGTGAACAGAGACGGATGGATGAAGTAGTGGGGACAGTACAGTGTCCCTCAGGTAGAGACAGAGGTGTGGACGGTCTCTGACAGATCCAGTGATCATTGACTCACACAGTCTGTCTGGACACCGACCAATCACAGCTGAGCATCTTTCACAGTTTACATGAACAGAACAAAAAGAACGACAGTTTAATGTGTGAAGTCGAACTGACCTGAATCTGATCTGAGGTCAGTTCAAAGCTGAACAGACAAGCAGGGTCCAAGTCTCTTCAGTTAGACTCACTGCTCCTCATGGAGGTGGAGCTTCTGCCAGATGTGGTCTGGCTCTGGCTGGTGCCATTGTGTTCAGACCACAGGGTTCTCTGGACTCATTTACATTTATTAACAGGGAAGTTCCCCTCCAACTGGACTGGATGTCCACTCACAGATCACACAGGTTTACTAAACAGCTGCTCTATGGAACAAGCTGTAGAAGTTGTCAACAGTTACAGGACATATAGGTCCAGTCATTCCCAAATACTGTGTCGTGACCCACAAGTGGATTTCAAATGAGTTTTCAGAATTTCTTAAATGCATTCTCATTTTTTAAGTATTTTCAAATGTTTATATTTTCAACAACATGCAGAAGTTCTGATGCATTTGTCAAATATGCATCTCCTATTCAGAATAATACGAGAAACAGCGGGTAAGTGGTCCTGAACGAGGTTCATTTCTGACTTTGTTCCTCCTAAAAAGTGAGTTGCTTAAGTTTGGGAAGCACTGTTCATCCTTGTCTTTGGATCTTCCACACAAAAACAAGCATTTTTTTAAAACCTGGAAATCATTGTCGATCATTTGCTTAGAGTCATATCAACATGGAACGGGTTAATACAAGTTTTTTGATCCTTTCGTATCCAGCTGAGCATCATGAGGGTTAGGATTTGAAATGACTGAACTTCACAACATATTATTGGCTCTGAACAAACAGTAGTTATAGGTCGAAGCCTGACAACAGAGAAAACGTTTGATGTGTTCAGTAAAGGATATTAAGTTATATAGAGACAGACACAAACAAGGCTTTGCGGGAAATTCTTCTCCACAATTATCAAGCGGTTGGTGAAGTCTGTTTTCTACCAGGAATCATCCTCATGTCACAACATATAATTGTTTGGAGTATTGAGAGTTGTGAAACATGACAGTACCAACACCCTAAACAAATACGGCACCCGATCGCTGGTCCTTCTGAATGAGCCGGGGGCTTTGCAGCACCAGCCTCTCCTGTGTGTGGTGTAATGTGGAAGAGCTCAGCGGGCCCTGGCAGGAGTGAAGCTATTTGGAAACTGTCAGTGTCCGCTCCATGCCAACCAGCCACAAGACCCCCCCCCCTCCAATAAAAACATCCCTCTGGAGCCCCGAATGGCTGCCAGTTTCTCAGACAGCCCACCGCTGACCCCTTCAGGCCAGGAAACTGTCGTCCAGCCAAAGAGCCAGAGAGCCCAGGGGCCCCGACCCCCCCCCCCACCCCCCCCCAACCCCCCTCCAGACTCTAAGATGGCTGTGTTGGCTTCTTCCTCCGGCCTGGGAAAGAAAGGCAGAGAGAGAGAGAGCTGGAGTTTTGCATGTTTAATTTGATCGCCTCGTCACTTCACTTTGCTCCAAGATTAAAAAGCCCACTTACTCCTCTCTTTGCTTTGGACTTTTTTTTAATATGACAAGGATTTCCCCGGCATGCACGCTCTCCAGACGGCACTGCAGACGCCACGAGCCATGCAGCAGACAGCCATGTGTCCTGACAGTTGACTTTGAATTAGAGTTGAGATTCACTCCATTTTGCCAGCTTTGGTTTTATTTTTTTGGTTTTTGTTTGGGGTTTGTTTTTCTATCTATTTTTTATTATTATTATTATTTTTAGAAGAGGTTGCCAAAGGTTGCGTGAAAGACAAACTGCCCTCTTGGCTGTCGTCACGTATTTGTCCTCCGCTGCTTTTGTGTCCCCTCTCGTTGTGACCAAATATGACCAGCTGGCTCCGTCTCCCTGCCTCTGGGCCCCGGGTTGGGAATTGTTAAGACTTTTCGATTGGGACAAATCCAGGACAATCCAGCCAGAGAGTGGCTGAGCGAGAGGAGGGGGGAAAAAGGCAGGGGAAGGAGAGACAGGAAGAGACCTGATAGCGGAGGGATTGTGGGTTTAAAGTTTCAACTTCGGACAGCTGTTGTATCACCAGGGTCAGAGGGATTTCCTGGATGGAGGTGTCCTAATGGCTCCGTGTTAATATGATATGAATTCATAGACGGCCCATTAGCACGCTACGCTACGCTAACCCACCTCCTCCTCTTCCTCAGTCCTACCATAATGGCCCTGGCTCAGGCCGCTAGTCTGCATGTAGCGGATATAGCATGGATTTATTCTGATGTTCAGAGGGATTACACCCTCAGTGAGCTGTGTATTATGAGTAGATTTAGGCCCATAACTCCTGAAGATAAGGGGGGATTGGGGCGATTGTTTAAACGGCATGTGTTAGCCATCATCACTGTGACACGAGGTCGACAGTGTGTGTGTGTGTGTGTGTGTGTGTGTGTGTGTGTGTAGGAGAGAGAGAGAGAGAGAGAGAGAAGACGATTCGGGACAATAAAATGTTGAGAGCAGCCATGTTCATTGAAATTCCAATCCAATCTCAGTCACAATAGGAAACACTATTTCTGAAACACTTTAAATGAATTCAAATGGATGCTTTATGTAACTGAAATGCTTTTTGGATAATGAAAAGCTTTTGGTTACATTCATCAGACCAAAGAGGAAATTCCAATGATTATACACATTCAGTGGAATCTCTTTTCGCTTCATCACTTTGGTTTAGTTTCCTTCTGACATTTTATCAAAACAAAAATGATAATAAAATAATAGATTGGGACAATAAAGAGCAAATTAAATTCTAGAGGGAAATAAGTTGCTGGAAAGATTGTTCCACATTTTCACAGAGGAGCTGCACTACTTCAGCATTTCCGAGTTACACAATTTGAATAAAGAGACTGACCCAACCTCATCCAGATCTGTCCAAGTCACATTCGTCTCCAAGAAACATGTAACAAAAGCTTTCTTTCCGATGATAAACTGTTCCACCAAACTAAAACAACAGTTCTGAGCCAGAGAACACTGCGAACCCAAAACGAGACATCCAGTCTTCCTGGTGTCCCGTTGGGTCCCGGACATAAATTTGGAGCTCCGACATGCTGCTGCTCGACAGATGTGTGAGTTCTGGTATTGTGGTCGGA
The DNA here is from genome assembly GCF_045865225.1 of Trachurus japonicus. Lineage (NCBI taxonomy): Eukaryota > Metazoa > Chordata > Actinopteri > Carangiformes > Carangidae > Trachurus > Trachurus japonicus. The sequence goes on from NC_140929.1 coordinate 24,934,768, forward strand.
GCGCAGTGTGGCTGAGCAGCCCTGTGGTGAGGCTCTTTACAAGGCCTCAGGGACAAAAGGGAGACCACACTGACCACAAAACACAGCTCCATAAACACTGTCAGAGAGCCTGAGTCCAGCAGAGGACGCCCAGCGCACTGAGCCAAGGACTGGAGGAGGAGGACAACTTCACGGACAAAGACACAGACACACACTGAGCTCTTTATTCTGTCCCACCGACGTCACTGAGTGTTTTAAAGCCGCATTAGAATTAAGGTGAAAATGCACCAACTCACCTCTGCTGTGTTGATCAGAACTTCCTGTAACTGTGAGCGACACCCTGACAAAGCGTGCTGCGTTCAGGTACACCATAGCTCCTTAAAAGCTGTAACCGGTTGAAAATGAATCTTCAAAGGCACTTAGGACTCCTTTCTTTTTTCTTTTTTGCTGTGGCCAACAGAACAAATGAGCAGCTGGGATATTTAAAAACTCTCAAACAATTTCATCTTCTTTGGGTGAACTGTGGAGAGTCACAGATGTCCACAACAACATTTATATTGTCATAAATATAAAAATACTTCTCTGTCACTTCTAATATACAAATAGTTTTAACTTCAACCAGTGTGTTTTAAATAGCTCTTCAGGAAATTGATTAAAGCGTCTCCACTGTGAGGATTTGCATCTTCTGTTTGTTATGATTATTAATTGTTGATGTGATCAAACAACAAATCAATATAAAGTAATTGTCACATTATTTGCAGAATTATTATTATGTATTATTTAAAAAATAACTCTTTAACACGCAGCATCAAACCAAATAAAGCAGATATTATTGTTTAATAAGGTTAAGAGAAAATTGATAATTCATTTTGCACCGTGTTAAGATTTAAAGGTACATTTAAGGAATCATCTATAGAAATGTGAATTAGAATAAATTTCACACAGCTTGCTAGTAATAAGCTATTAACAAGATGTGGAGAATTATATCTTTGATGGTCATGTTATAGTTCTGGGTGATACATCAACCATCTCTTCTCATAGAATAGTTGAATGTGTAATAAATTATAAAATCATTACTGTAGTTACATTTTTTAAATTAGTAATTAACTGAATGATTTTGAGGATCAGATTGTAAAACTCACCTTGTTTCATTGCACAGCATCAGTCTGTAACTCTTCACCTGTGAAGAGCCACATCACATCAAACTGCATCCAAACTTATTAACACACCAGCAATTACAAATCTTTATGGAATTTTAGATGAGAAATGAAAAGACTCACTAATATTCACAAAGGACCTGTCAGAAAGTATTTGTACATGATTAAAACATCATAAGTACAGTACCAGTTCTGATCAGTGGGGTATTTTTTCCTCCCCCATCGTCACCAATCAATCAGTGTGGAGCGTGTGTCCACTGAGAGTCGTCATGGTGCCAAGCTGTCAATTTAAGGACAGAAGTACGCCGGCTCTAAAATGTTCCAATAAATAAACATTACAGTGCGAGAGGACAGCTCTTTCTGCATGTGTGTGTGTGTGTGTGTACTTGTCAAGTGTGTGTTGCCAGATCTACAGCCTACATTCAGACAGCGACAGACAGACATTATGTAGCCATGTCACACACACACAGAGGAGAGAACGAACATCTCTGCTTGTTATTCAGCTTATGGATTATGTTCTGTTTAAATGACATCTCTTCAGCTCGGCAAAAACAACTTTAAAGCCCTCCTTTTTTTCTTTTTTTTCTTTTTTATCATGTAACATATTTCATCAAAATTCTTCCAAAAATAAATGTGCTCACAATGAACATGTTGAGAGGCCTCGCACAAATTGAGCTGGCCGCGGACCAGCAGACAGGAAGTCATCTAATCCTCTCTGGCCAGGGGTCAGACGGTAACTTCCTGCGTTTGATGTCGAAGAGGAAAAGTTGACAGACGAAAAATATTATTGTCTCGTCAAATTTTGTTTTAGCGTTTTTTTTTATGTGACAATTGTTTGCTTTCAACTTTGCTCTTTTCTCCCTCTCTCTCTCTCTCTCTCTCTCAGATCCACACACTCACAGAAATGCCCCAGACGGGTGTAATTGGTGTTCAGGGACGGTTGCCGCAAATAACTGTAATTACCAGAAATGACTTGTTGCATGAAAACAGTCACGCGTGTCATTTTATGTTTGAATGCGGCGGTCAGATGTCAGTGGAACTTTGGGTAACAGCACTTTGCAACTCATTTTTAACACATTAAAGCTCATTGTTTTCAGTCACGCTGCGGTTCTCACTGAACTCTTCACACGCTGGTGTGAAATGAACTTCTGAGTGATTTTACTGCAGCAGAGCTGGTAGAAGAGGGGTCAGCAGCCCCCTTTGATAATGATAATGCAGAACACACGCAAGCATACGGATACACATAACAAGCAGGCACGCAGGAGGACAACAAGCGTGCATGCAGAGGCACTTGTCGACAGAGAGGCGTAAACGCACACACAAAACTCGCTCGTCATGCCCTTCCTGCCCTTTGAAGTCCTCAAATATCATGAAGCATTTACAATCTAATTATGTGTGTTTCTCCTCCCCCCCCCTCTCCTTTACTTTCTCTGTTCTCCCCCTCCGATCCCAGCTGTGAATTAAGGGGAAGGGAAAACACACACACACACACACACACACACACACACACACATATGCACACACACAGCAACCAGGAAAGAGGGAGAGCATGAAGAGGAGACCGCATGGATAGAAACAAACACAACAGAGAGGAGAGGAGGAGATGCATGAGGAGGAAGAGGCGGATGTGTGTTGACAGTTGGTATGTCCGCAACACTTTGGGTCATTAAGAAAGAGATGCCCACACACACACACACACACACACACACACACACACACACACACACACACACACACCCTGCTCATGGAGGATGATCTAGAAGCTGCAGGGAAGCTTGAACCAGAACCAGGACTCATCACCCAGGCCAGACCTGTCCACCAAGCCCCAGCAGGGCGAGGGCGAGGGCGAGCCGGGGTAAGAAGCTCAGTGGAGATGACTGGAGGATGTGAATTATATGTGCAACTCCAGGCTGTTGGGCCTCCCCAGCCATGTTTGTCTTCTTGGTAAATAAATCTAAAAGTGTCTTTTCACCAAGAGCCATAAAGATAAATTCAATTACAGACAAACTCTCACTCAGAGAGAACAAATTAGTAAAAGGCAATCTGGGGAACAAGCTGTAAGTGTTGTGTGTTAGGACAACTGCTCCTGTGTGTGAATGTGAGTCTGCTGTCGCTTCCAAACAGTTCGAAGTGAGACAGTTTTTTATTTGCGATGGTATACTGTACGTGTGTCA